>NC_141760.1:88669091-88956591 GCF_982258835.1 Parasteatoda tepidariorum | reverse complement strand
ATCTTTTTAAAGAAAAATATTAACAACAGTTTAAGAAGAGTCTTACGTTTTATCTGCTCTTATAAAAGTTGTGACTCAGAAATCTTTAAAAAAGTAAGACAGAAAACCGATTGAATTGAAAATTTTAAAACATAAATGAAAATTAATTGGTCATGTTCTACGTAAACAGGAAAAAAAATTGAAGTAAACAAGCTTTTAATTGGAATACTCAGGGAAATAAAAAAAGAGAAAGTCTTAAAAATAAAAATTGAAAAGAATAAAGACATGGAGAGGGGCAAAACATCTGGCAACAAATAGAGTGAGATGGATGGTTGTGATAGAAGCCCTTTGCTGCAATTCATTCACTATGAATTGCAGCAAAGGGCAGATAGAGGAATATATATCTATATATTATGCGTAGATCAGTAAGTTCTGATTAATCTGTAATTAATTAGATGAGATGAGACAATCAATAAAACTTCTTCAGAATTCTTCAAATTTCATAAGGATTTTCCAGTTTTTAATAAACTATTGAAAATAAATCGCTCGTGAAAAATTGTTTCAAGGTCTCAATAAGCTCCATCATTATTTTAATAACTTGTAATTAACAGTATCCAGAGCATAATTGTCTCGGAAGTACTCCCCCCTTAACTCTAATTTAATATGCATTTGTTGCATCTTAAGAGTTTTAAATTACTTTAAATTCTAAGACTGCCCTAAGTATAATGACTGGTATTCAAAATTTTAAAACTCGGTAATTAGATCATTATTTTCGGGACCAGTAACAACGTTGACGATTACCTAATTTAGAGAATTAAATCCACTACATTTAATGCCAATAAATTGCTTTTTTTTCCGCGAAATACTTCAAACTAGAAAATTCTTTCAAACTATTATTTTTGACGAGATAATAACCAGTAAATTAGCTAATGAGTTCTAATTATCTCTTCCGTAATTTAGAAAACCAAGGAATTCTTTTTTGCTTTGAAATTTAACGACTTCCCGTTTGATCGTATATCATTTCCTCTTGTTATTTTAAGTATTGTAACTTTGTACAGAAAAATTAGCTTTCGCAAAATACATATGCTTTAAAAATTTAGCTTTATGAATTACTATTGCAAATTATGAGATTTAATATTTTAATAATTTTTTGGGAAAAGCAATTCAGTTTTAAAAACTCCTGTTATAGCTCAAATCAGTTATAGATTTTTGACAATAAATAAATGCCGGGAATAATAAAGAATCTGAAGGACGTTGAAATTCTTAAAGAACTTTATAATATCGATATTACAAAAGAATGTAGTACATTTATAATATACTGGCATTGTTCTGTGTTACATGGGAGTTTATAATACTTTAAATAACTTTCATATTATCATTTTTAGAATTTTCTTTTACATAGTTGAGTTCTACAATTATATTTTAATACCTGATTCTCCCTATTGCTTAATTATTAGTTCCATCAAAAAGTCCTCCACGAAGGCAAATGTCCCCCAAAACCTGATTAAGGAGTTCCCTTGTCTTCTGGATTGGGTTCAAAATTACAAGGCTACGGAGTTGAAACATTAATAATTGTAAACCCAAAAATTGGGTCGACTGTTCAACGACGGTTATAAAATATAAAACTAAATATTGCTTCATGCAATTTGAAAAAAAAAATAATTACAAAAAGGAAAAGAAAAAAAAAGAAAAAACACATTTTGAAATAAGATTTTTGGCCCATTTTAAATTTAGTTTCTAAAGTAGATTAGAAGGTTAGCTGGGCCATTCAAGCCATTATATGTCGATTAAAATATGAATATTTACTAACGTAAAATCTTAAGACAGACCTGAAATGAAGATGTCCAAACCAAACGCTGAACTAAATCATTGAGTCCATTCAATCAATTGTGGTTTCTGCCCTACCATCCCTATTGGACGTATATGATATTCACATGGCAATAGAAACGTATTTCTATTGGTCGCTATCTTTAATTCATTGATCATTAATTGTTTGTAAGTGGACTTATAAGTGAAGTGACGTCAGCTTCGATATTTCTCTTAGGCTCATACTTAGACTCAACGAGCTCTAAGCTCGTATTTCAGATTACCTTTTCGTTTAGTTCGCTACTTTTGAAGTATAAACATTTCATTAAAATGTTTCTTTTCCTGCATGTCCTATAGCAAAAGTATCACGTCAATTTGTGAAGCTGTTTAAATTGTATTAAGGAAAGTTTGCAATAATAAAATTAAATTCTTTCATACTTTTCAGACCATAATATTATTTCGGACCATTCATATTAAAATGGTATCGTCACGATACCATTTTAAGATTAACTCACATATTCGCACATGCCATTTGCAAATTGAGAAAATAAAAGAAACCTCGTTCCAAAGACAGCTTTATTAAATAGAGAGGGAAGGTTGCCATTAATGAGATACTTAATTTCGACAAATGTGTAGTTTTATGCGCAATAATTTAGCTATTACTTTTCGTATCACTCTTTCATGGACTTAACAGCTGTTAAAAATTAAGAAAATTTTGAGAAATAAATAAGTGCCATTAGTCAAATAAAAGAAAGCAGGAATTTCAAAAAATGCTGTATCATCTCAACACAGTATCACCTAGCACAGTATCACTCAACACAGTATCACCTAACACAGTATCACCTAACACAGTATCACCTAACACAGTATCACCTAACACAGTATCAAATAACACAGTTTAACCTAATACAAGTCAATTATACGTTTATAACTATTATAAGCAGGATTTTTAAATATGCGATGTTTAAAAAAATTTTAACTTTCAATATAGCGATTACACACGAGTTTGAATATGTAATGTTTGTCATGTGAAAAAAAAACATATTCTGCTCTATGGGGGTTGGGAGGGGAAGGTTGGAAAAACCTTCGACGAAATATTTAAGTCAAAATGCAAAAATAATAAAACTTTTGCTAAAACAGCGACGCAAGTTTTATTACTGGTTCAGAAAGCAAACAGATCCTCTAAGTATAGGGAAACCGATCATATAAATTGTGAATTATGGTCTTAACATTTAAGCTAAGAGAGTTAAATTAAATTTAGTCTCTTCCATTTTAATTTTATTTTTGAGTACTCTATCTATAGAACTATTTTAGCTCCTAATTTTCTTTTTCACAATTTTTACTAAATTTTTTTTTCTACACAATTCCTTTAGTCAAATATTTTATAATTATTTATTTCAGAATGAAAAGCATTGAATTTAAATGTTGACTACTTTTGTATACCTGAATTTCAATTTTACATGACGGAATCTAAAATTTGAACAGAATCAAGCGAAGATTTAGAATTTTCGAACTGAAAATTTAAAAATAATGTTATTTTTACATAGGTAACTCGAAAATATTTTCGATCACTTCTAGTCGAAAGGTTAATTTTGTCACCGGAAACTATTAAAATTGAATGACATTAAAATTGGAGTTTAAATTTCACTTTTTTCCCATCAATATTGAAAAAAAACATATCTTTGATAAAATTGCCTAGAAGCATAAAAAAAAACTATTAAGCATGAAATTATATTTAAATCTAAAACTTACGTAATTCTGTGTAAGTATTTTTTTATAGCAAGTATTTTATAAATCTATTGATAAACTGGGTAAAAACTAAAACTAACACGCAGCAGATCACAGCTTTTCCAGTTCTGTGGTCAAAATTATTTGAAGAATATTCTCTATATTACGACTATCACACACCCAATCTTTAAAAAGTTCAGAATCCAATTTAATCGAAAACCTCGTAACTCATATCATGGCTTAAGATGTCGTCTGCACTTAGTAATTAGCTAATTTAAGTGATAAAATGCATATGTTTATTAATATATAAATAGCATCTGTAGCATAAATAGCATAACATCCCCTAAATTGTCAAATTCGATGTTAGAAGAAGTGTTCAATTTAATAAATTATAACAAAAAAGAGAATTATTAATGAAAAATACTTAAGATATCTCACTGGTAAACCTAGAGAACGGTAGAGGTTTGCTTAGCTTTTTAGATCAAAAGGGCTTGAACTTCCATTAATTAACGATATCGATTTAAAATTAAAATCAAAAACTATTAAAGCAAAAACTAAAAATTTACGACCGCCTCACTTTTTTTTATATATAAATCAATTTGTGATGAATTAAGGAATCAGATATTTTTAGTGTTGAGTACTGCTTTGAAAAATAAAAAAAATGTAGTTCTCAATTAATCATTTTTATAGAAACTATTAATCATGAATGGGAAACGTTCCAGACGTGAATATGACCTTATTATTTCATCATTACAAATGCGAATATTATTCATCAAGTAGACTGATTTTTTAATAAAAGATTTAATTCTATCAATTTGATCAATGATGGTAAAGGAAGGAAAAACTCATTTGTATTGCTACAAATAACAGAATTCTGTGATTATTGCCCAAAGCAAATGCAACTTTTAATATACTGGGGTTCTTATACTTAACTTAGTATTTTATTTTTGAAAGATAGTATAATTTTTGATGACATTGTATTTATTTATTATGAAAAAAAATTAATCTTTTCTTTTCATAAATACGCACATTTTGTTTTGATTATTTTTATGAAAATTGGTATGCATAATTTTAGTTATTGGTTGTTCCATACAACACGTACAGTACCTTAGTTATTACAAAATTTTCAATTTTTTCATGAAGGCATTGATTTATATTTTATTTCTTTGATTCCATTGAATTTTATTTTAGAGACAAGAATTCTTCCTGAAAGTGATCATTTCAAGATAGAGACATTTCTCTTTTATTAATTACAATGTGTAAAATATTTATTTCAAATCTGACTTCTTAAATCTTGAGCTATTTGTTTGATAAATTTGAAAACATTACAAACATAAAAATAAACAAATTTGAAAACATTATAAACATAAAAATAAGCAAATGTGAAAACATTCGAAACATTTGAAAATTTGAAAGCATTTTGAAATTGTGATACGAATGTTTTACGATAAAAAGATAGCTTGCGGAATGAGATGCTTTAAATTAAGTTTATTGGTTCCTGAGATAATTTTTAACTAGTTGGATCTCTTTTATATCTCCGTTAAAATGTATCGGTAATATTTGGTGTATTCAGTTTAAATTTTGTAACTCAATCTTTTGAAGTTTTTTTTCCACGAAAATTTTAAAACTGAATGAGAAGTTTTAAAAGACCGTCCGTAAATGATGAATTCTAGGCATTAATCGATTGAAGAAAGAATTTTAGCTGAACACAATTTAACATTAAAAACATAGCAATGTAATTGTGAAACTCTTACTTCACGTTACATGTAACACTTTATTTTAGTCAACAACATACTACTTTATTTATATTTAATTTTCTAAGAAGGAAAATAATTCTTATTTTTTTATTTTATTTCATATTTCTTAAATTTATTTGTACAATGTACTTTACAATGTACTGGAAAAATTCAAATGTTATATGTAACATTATATTTCAGACAAACAACGTATAGTCATTGATATTTATTCATAATTAATTACCAAAACGTCCTGAAAATTGATACTCAAGACAGAAAAAATAAAGTCACTCATTTATTTAATCCATTTTTTTAAACTAAAAAGGCCAAATTATAACTTTTTCCGCAACAATACCCTCTTTGAGAGATTTCTGGCTTCTCTGGTTCCTCGAATCTAATGGTTTAAACATTATTTTTTTTAGTTGATATACGATCCTAACGGTTTCTTGAGTGCTTTTCTAATGGGGTGGAAAGTCTCGGTGACCAATCATGAAAGATTGTACGAAAAGCCTTGAAATTCTCTAAATCGTTACCAATATGATCACTTATAAATGAGTGTTTATAAGAAAAATAAGAAATTTTTTGTCGTTGCAGTAAGATACATCACATTGATTAAGTTTTGCTTTAATGATAGGAATGGATATATAATACTTCATAGACAAATTTTATATGTTTTTTATAGTTAACTTTTTTCCTACAAATTAGGACTTTTGACCACAAAATATGGATGGTAACTGCAATCTGGGAAATATGGTCCCATAGGAGATCTGTCAAAAGCTTAGGTCACTTAATATTAGTTTTACCTTTTGCGTATTTAGCCATATTTCGGGAAATTTTAAAGCGGATTGCAACATTTTACACACATTTATGAAAATTTTTTATTAAAAGATACATCAATAAAAAAATTTTATTGATTTTTCTAATAACTTTTTTTTAAAAAAGGTAAAAAGAAACAATGTGGAATTGTCAGTCATTCAGATATGGAAACAATATTGAATTTTAGCAATTCAGATTTAAATGACAAAATGCAAAATTTGAGCAGAATGGTCTAACGTTTCTTGAAAAATGAAATCTGAAAAAAATTTAGTTTCATTAAACTTTATAACCCAGAAACTATTCAGCTAAACTCACTGAAATTTGGTTAATTGTAATTTAAAATTACGTAGATTAAAGTAGTAAAAAAGTTCGTAAACATTACAACTCTAAAATTTTTTATCTTTAACAAAGTAATGAAAATAAAAACAAAAAATTAAGAAAATTGTCTTACAAAATTATTTTTGGATAAGATAAATTGCGCCAGAATAGTATTTTTGATTCGCTGACGAAAATTTCGGAGATACAGAAAGATTAGCAAAAAAGAAAAAAAAAATTATTAATTGACAAAAACCTGGACCACTCTCTTGACCACGGTTAACAATCTTTTATTTTGATGACCAAATATCCAAATCCATTCCTCTAGATATGCTTATTCAGAGAAAGTACTTTGAAACTGTTTCTGTACCTCAGCGTTTCTCAACCTTTCAGTATTCGTGGCCCAGTTTTCAATCATAATTTTCATCGCGCCACCCACTTACAGTAAAATGTATCAACAATAATGAATATTGAGTATTTTGAATTCTGTCTTTAAATTATTTTTAACTAACTGCCAAAACAAAAGTAAAATAAAAGCCAGCAGCAATTAAGATTGTAGAAACTGTGTTTGGAGTTAATTTTTCAAAACAATTACAGTCCATATCTCTTTCAAATGATACTGTTGCTTGTCGAATTGGTGATACAGCTGAAAATGTAATGTCAGCTTTTCTCGATGGTGCGTGACAAGATGTTTTCAATACGGTTTGATGAGGCAACAGATATTAATAAAGATGCTCATTTAATTGCCTATGCTTGATTTTGTGATAATATGTCAGTAGCAGAACTACCTTTCTGAAAATCCATAGAACTCAAAACATCAGCGCTAGCATTATTTACTATTTTAAATGATGTTATGAATGAGGCAAACATAGAATGCAAAAATTGCATCGGAATATGCACCGATGGTGCTCGTTCAATAGCCAGAAGGTTCGAAAGTATACATGCACTTGTAAAACAAAAATCGCCACAATGCGTCTGGACACATTGCATGATCCAAAAAGAAGCTTTGGCTTCGAAAGAAATGGTTTAAATATTGTGTTAACTACGGCTGTAACCGTTGCAATTTATATAAAAATGAGAACCCTAAAATCGAGAATCTTTTCCGCTCTTTGTAACGACATGGGTTCAGTACATTCAGAGTTACTATTTAAATGCTGGGCAAGATGTTTATCACGTGAGAAATTTTTGCAACGTGTTTATGAATTATGAGAAGAAATCGCCATTTTCCTAAAAGAAGATAACAGAACGGAAACCGAGAATTTTCACTATTGTCTATTTGTGATGAAATTGAGCTACTTGATCGTCATATTCGAGAAATTAAATAACTTGAATCTTCAACTCCATGGAGCAAATACACATATGTTGGATACGAGTGATAAAGTTAACGCTTTTTGTAGAAAACTTGAATTGTGGGGCAGAAATCTAAAGCAAAAAAACTTAACAATGTTTACAAGTGTGGATAATTGTACTAAAACTTATAAGGCTGAAGAAGAACATGTAAAAGTTCTTTTAGTAACCATTGAAAATCACTTAGCCATGGTGGCAAGGAATTTTAAAAAGTATTTTCCTGCTGACGACAAACTTATAGCAAGTTACGAGTGGGTTAGTAATCTCTTTCATAAGACTCCCGAATGACTCTCAATTGATGAGGAAGAAAAATTCATAGACTTCACGACAAGTGGCAAAACCAAAATACAATTTAGTAATAAATCACTATTTGAATTTTGGGCAGGAGGATGATTTTTCTGCACTAAAAACAAGGGCATTTCGCATTCTATTACCATTTTCAACATCCTACCTTTGTGAAACTGTATTTTCTGCTGTGGCTTCTTTGAAGACAAAATATAGATCACGGCTAAATATAGATACAAAACTGAGAGTGACTATTTCTAATATTAAGCCTCACCTCAAAAAACTTTGCTCTGCAAGACAGGCCCAAGGAAGTCATTAAAAATTACTAATTTTTAAAACATTTTTTGTATGTTTTGATTAAGTAAGGTGGGTAAGCCAAAAGTGGCCAGTGTTTCTAACGTAGCCCACCCCCCAAAGTAAAATTAAATTTATTTTGAACCATAAGATGTCCCTGCTGCATTGTAAATCTTGTATCTGAGGTGCACGAGGCTGAAATAGAAGATATTTCATTGACTGGCCTCCATTGTATGAAGTGATCTAAGTTTTTGCAGTTGTCGTTCTGATTTCCGGGTGAGAAGATATTGTAATTTATATGTGTTTAAATTCTTAGAACTTTGAGTTAGGATATGTTTTCCGAAAGTTTATTTCTTTTTCTTTAACCACATTACTTTAATTCAAATTAATCTATCAGATTAATAGTTTTAAGTCGCCAAGGTGGCCCGACACCGGTGCCACCTTGGGGACACGTGGGCCACCTTCGGAAACAAAGGGAAATCTATAAGAGAGTTAATTATAAATCATTACGTAGCATATTATTTCTCAAAAAGGAATGATTGAATTGAATGCCAATTGATTTATTTCATTTTAAGCAAATGTGGAACTTCGGTATTTTTTGAACTTTTATAATATTTTGATGTTCTCTGCACTTTAGTAGAGTTTGCGATATTTTGTTTCAAGTTTTTTGTATTGTTTGCATTTTAAAGTAATTTTTCAGGTATTTTTTTATTTTTGTGGTGATTATGAGTGTTTTTGTGGTCGATTCTGGTATTTTCTTGTAAATTTGAGTATTTTTATACTAGTTATGGGTTAGGTTAGTTAACTCTATTATGGTTATTTAACTCGTGTTAGTTAATCCTTTGAAAAAATCAACTCAGAAATTCTTGATTAATTTTAATGAGTTAACTCAAGAGAATCGCTAGTGACTTCACACAAGAACTATTAATGTAAAATCAATAAACAAATTATACACTCTAAAAACAAATATCTTTTTTATAGTCGGGAAACTTGTTCCAACCAGCAAGCCTTTTCAAAAAGCGCTTGCCAGTCCAAATGCCTTTTCTGAAGATAATCTGAGTGAAAAAGTGAATCTGAGTGAAAATAATAATTAAGTGAAAAAGTGATTTCTTTATCTGGCTCACCTTTGGAACCTGAGGGAAACCTTAGGCGCAGAAACTACAATTTTGAAATTGTACTATAAAATAAATGAAATTTTATTTTACAATTAAAAGTATACATGGTATATATTAGAGATAGGTGTAAGATATTACAGAAAAAAATTCAGCCGCACAGACTTAATCAGAAAATTAGGAAAAATCCTCAAAGTAAAGCCACCCTTGGCTCCCCACCTTAAGTTTTGATTTAATAAGTTGTTTCACTTTAGTAAGTTGTTAAATGTGTCGAAATGTATTTTGTTTTCTATGTGTATGTGCGATTTCCCTTCATCCAGTTAATAAATTTTTAAATAATATTTTCTCTTGAATATTCTCGCGCCACCCCTCTAGTATGCTCGCGCCCCCCTAGGGGGGCGCGCCCCACAGGTTGAGAATCGCTGCTGTACCTCATAGTTTGCTCATATACATTATCATAACTAAGACCACTCCTTTGAATTATTTCGATAGGCTCTTAGTTAGCGAAATTGTCAGAATTACATTCCAATAGAAATATTCTAAAACAGTTAAAAATTCTGATAGGAAATAATCATGTGAAAATTTCTAAAAATCAGTTTTTATACTTTCAGATTAAGTACTTAAATTTCCGGCTTTCTCTAAAAATGCCATTCTGACATATCCGAAGTCATCATTTGAATTTTAAATGAGGAATGTGAATCTTTATATCACATTAATGAAACATTTAAGTCACTTTATTTTTAAACATCAATTTTTTTCTTCTTTTGTGTTGTTCAGAAAATAGCTAAGGGATTATTTGAACAGTTTTGTAAATGCTTAAAATTGCATTACGTATAGGCTAATATTGCTGCCGATTTTCTTCAAAATCATTTAGATTTTTTTTTCTTTGTGAGCGTTTTAATACTGATTTCATACCGAAAACAAAATAATTTCTTAATTCAAAAACTCTCAATTTGTACTTTTCTTTTAAATAAGCTGCGTAACAATATTTTCATTTCAATAAAAATTTTAAAAATTATTTATGAATAAAACGAAATTAAAGTTACCAATTAAGCCTTGGGAAATTTATCTAAATATGACAGATAAAAGGATGTTATATGTCTTGTTAATTTTCATTTTTAAGAGTTGAACTTTTAACTCATTTATTGTAAATCTTATAGTATCCAGCTGTTTCGTAATGTGCAACAAAATAAGGAAAAAATAAAAGTGAATTAGGTGCCATGAATGAATAGTATTGTGATATTAGGATATGCTATCAATTACGGAGGGTTGTACACTCCCCTAACTATAAGGTGAACTGGGTTCGAATCCCAACGATAGTTTGTGATACGATTCCTACACCCAACTCGCATAGACCATGGTGCTGCTGTAAAATATCCTACGTGGTAGATGGATAATGGGTTCGAACCCTCTTGCCGTCAGGCTAACTGTTAAAGTTTTCGTAGTTTTCCTCTCCATGTAATGCAAATGCGGGTTATTTCCATCAAAAAGTCTTCCAAGACAGCAAATTTCACCCAACACTTAATTCAGGAGTTCTTTTGATTGGGTTCAAAATGACAAGGCTACGGAGTTGAACATTAGTAGTCGTAAACTAAACAATTTAGGTCAGCTGTTCAACGACGGTTGTAAAATAAAATACATATATTAAGCAACATATTTATTTAAAAATTTTGTCATTGCTACATTAGTATTTAATGTTACATTTAATTAAACATCACTGGCGTTAATAGTTTGATGAATGTTTACGGTTTTCCTAATAAGTATTGATAATAATTCGTTCTCCAAAACTGATTATATAAATATTAGAGTCGTTGCCTTAAAATATTGCATTTCTAGGCAGTCAGATTGCATAATTTTTAAGTTACACTAAAAAAAATATTGATTAAAAAAATCTTCTCGATTTTGTGTGATTAAATTTGAAAATATAAAGTATATTTGAAATTTACAGCCAATTTTCTTTTTTGGAGCATATTTATAATTTATATATTTAAGATCCTCATCGGTTAATTAACTTAGGAATTATTAAATTGTGAACTGCAAGGAATAGGGTTCACAAGCTGGAAACAAATATTCAGCAAAATACTGACAAGATTTTACGAACCTCCCATTAAGTGGTAAGTTCGTGAAAGCAAACAAATCGACTGCAGAAGGCTTTTGACAGAAGGCTTCTGGCATAAATAAAGTAACGGTAATTGTTTGAAAGTTTAGAAAATAAACATAGGTTATTTTAATTATTTTAGATTTCCAAACTATCATGAAGTTTAAACTATTTCAATAAATTTTCGACCAATCATGTGCACTTTCTTTTGCGAAACTAGTTAAATGTATGTGATGTTTATAGAAAACTCCATTTTTTACCGTGATTGCTCTGAATCTCCTTATGGGTTAATGCAATTTGTACATGCAGCTGAAATAAATGGTTGAAAAATTGGATTTTTAAATATTAAATCGATAAAGCAAGAATATAATTAGTATAAAACAAAAATGAAGGTACAGAAATGGCCATACTATAATTTCGACTCTATAAACAAAAACCTTCCTCAGTGTCTAAACATCAAAGAGGCACACACATGCAGGTTCAAATAATAAGGACAGAGAAACAAGTTTGAACAAGAAAACGTAAGAGGAGGGAGATAAGAAACAGGTAAGAAAGTTTTGTCCAGAACCCCAAGGTGTAAAATATTAAATTATGTCAGATTTTAAAACATCGCGAAATGAGGAGAGACTGAAAAGATCATTAACAATTTTAATTAACTGCTTAGTTTAAGTATTTATACTACGAATTAAAAAATTTTTAAATTTTAAAATAGACATCAGTAACTATCTGCTAGTGAAATTCAACATCTCTTCATTTTCTATTTCAAACTACTGAGAAGGGATTTCTTTCCATTTCAAGTATGAAAGAGGGATAAAATTGTCAACGATATCGATTATTCGATTATGCGGTCAATATATAGTATATAGATATGGTTCTTGGCAATTGAAGCAAAAAGATAAAAACTTCTCCGACTTAGGGAATAACACCGGAAATGGAGAAGAGGCGGATATAACCCCCATAAAAATCAAGATAGAATTCATCCCTGTCTTCAGGCGTATATATATGAAGTGAAAATTGATTTTGAATCTAGTTCTAAAAATTGCTAACTGTGTTTTTAGGTCGCTCCGGATTTTATCTATTTCTATTTAATGTTCTTAATGGCTCCCTTAATCCTATTACAATCTTGTAATTTACTTGGTTTTGATTTAGTTGAAAATTTTACTGAAGATTTAAGTAATTCTTGTTTTCGGACTTAAATACTCAGAGGCAGTTTTTCAGAGGGTCTGTAGCATTTGTAGTGAGTAATATGTCACTTTTTTTAACTGCTATGAGTTCGTAATAATAATTCCTAATTATTCTTGTCTAAAAGTTTCATTAGCGTAATATATTCTGATTTCAAACTGACATTGAAAAGACGACCAATTTTTGAATTTAAGATTTTTGGTTCCAGTTCTGTATGCAATTTTGAACCCTACTGTGATATTGCTCACAAAGTATTTTCTCCATCTATATCCTATATTATAATTTCATTCAGTGCTTAGTGCCTAAGTTTAACTGATAATTTTGAGCTTACAGACTCAGATCTTGGCATATATGCCATATTCTTGCTCTAGCCTTTGCAAATGCCAGGTGCATTTTTATCGTCAATCCGAGTTTTGAATATTTTTTGTCTTCCTTGTGAAAATACATATTTCAGACTGATTTCTAATAAATATTTATATCTAGAAGAACAAATAGTATTTTTATCTACAAGAATCCGAATTATATTTATATTGTTTCAAAAATATCTGTATCTTTTTATGGGAATTTTTTGCAGCGTTTCATTCTATTGCATTCATTGTGTAAGGATTTCATGGATAAAGCAAGTGAAGGGACTTCGAAACGTAACCCTGATGATGGCCAGGTCCTGATGATGGAGCGGTACGACAAATTACTCCTCAATCTTCCATCCTTGTTTTATAGATTCTTAGAAGAAATATAATAAAAGTTGGAAGCAAGACAAATTCTATATTTGTTAAGTAAAAAGTATGTTTGTTAAGTTTTTAAATTTGTTATGTATGTTGAAGTAAATGTTTGTTGAAATCTGTTGTTGAAACTTTGAATTCGACCGCAGAAAAAATGCCATCTGGGAAACTATCACTTTGAATCAAGAGGCCAGTCTTCTTGAAGGCATGAAGGCAGCAACAAACCACCAATCCAGTAGATCCTCTTGGATAAAATATTTGGAAAAACCAGCTTTTGCGGAGGAATGCTTGATGGATGTAACTCGCATTTACATGAAGAGCAAAACAACGAAAATTCTCACTGCTATCCAGAAGACAAGGAAATTATAACATATGATCGCCATCTACCATTGATGATATTTCACATCAGTACTATACTTTGAGCGAGTCGGTGGCAGAATTCGTGTCTCTCAGCAATCATTGAGATTAGAAAGTGAGTCACTAAATTGGGAAGTGAGTGATCTATTTCCTGAAGGCTCAATCTATTCTGATTATGAATTAAAAATGTATAAAATATGAAAAAACTAAAGAGCGTTCGTAACCAAATTTTTCATCTTTTGCTTTTTATCATCTTGCATTGCATGCTGAGGAATTCAAAATTATTCATTGATTTAAAAAAAAAAATCTTCTTAGTGGTTAAATCAATTTTGCAATATTTTATAGATATTTTGATTATTCTGTTTCAAAAACTTTTAAAATACTTTCTGCCGTAAAGTCTTTTCAATTATTCACCACTAGATGCTAAAAAATTTATAAAAGAGAAAAATTTTAATTCAATTTTTTGCCACTCAATTTGTGACACTTTAATTTCCTTTTTCGAAAGAACTTAAAAGACAAAGACTATTAACAAAAGATCGCAAACATTGTCACTTGGGGTGTACATTGAAATGTTATATACTAACAAACAAAATTCGTTTAAGAATATAAATATACAGAGTCATATTCTGTATAGGTTATGAATTCGTGGTAGTTATCATAGTTTCAATTAATTATATTCTCAGAATTCAATACTATTTTGTTATAACAATAGTTTCCTGATAATCTTGTTCAGTAGTTTGCTGCACGAATAAATCTGTCAGTCTGTTTTATCTATAATAATTTATATGTTAGTTCAGACATGATTTTTGTTAATTTTTTTATCGAATGCTTTTGATATAAACTTTTTTTAAAAAGATGCAAATATTTTCATACTTTTTGTGTATAAATAAAATTTGAGTTTTTCTTGAAATCCCATTATAATTTATTCCTAGTAATACCAATAAAATTTCCTTTAAAACTTTTATCAGCTGATTCATATATCTTTAAACTAGTTTTTTTGGCCACTGAAGTTTGCAATGTTTATGAAGGTGTGAAAAATTGTGAAGATTGTAAATCGAACTTAGTAATTAATTTATACTAAAAGTAATAGACGGCTATTAAATTTCCCAAAAAAATTAATTATTTTTGGGGAAAGAAAGATTTATAAATAATAAGCTCAAAATAATAAGCCAAAAATCTATATTTTATTACGGTAGACATCACATATATAGTCCCCCAGACATCTAAATAAACAAAAAATGCATTTTTGTTCAGATAAAGTTAGATATTTTCGTCTGCTCTTGAAAATGAAACTATTGTTTGCACTTATTAAAGAGTATATTTGTGATGTGACTCTTGACATACTAAGATTGTTTTTTTAACATCATTGCCATTTAATAATTCGATTGAAAGATACGCAGTAAGCCTTTTTTTTGGCTGAAGAAAGCTAATATTTTAAAAAAACAATCAGTTGTTTAATCTAATACATTTTTCCTTTTAGGTGAATGAAAAAAAATAGAAATTTTATTTAAAATTACTATTTTATTTTGAACTGATAAAAAATTTTCACATTTTCTTTCCCAATAACAACTGTTAATATTTATTCTTAATGATTAGGAAAATAAACAGTTTTGAAACTATTCGAATACGTTGGTTTTAAATGTATCAGCTGAGTACTTTCTCCACTTGACGTAAAAAAATCTCATCTGTATGCTTAAAAATACATAAAATTTTGTATTTTTTGAAAGAAACATCAAACAGTCTAACAAAAAACTTTCATCGGTCTACCTGCATTATTCAATATGAATTTCGAGTGATATTGCGCACAAAAAATACAGTAATTTTTTAGGTGTAGAAAAATATTAAAATGATTTCTTTAAAGGATTTTTGGTACTTATGTATTTTCACGTCGACTATTTTCACCAAATCTGACAATAAATCACCAAATGGCTCATATTTAAATGTCATCTTTGCATGATATAGATTGTATTTGTATTTTGTCAATTTCTTTATAATCAATTACCATTAAATAAATATGAAAGATAACTTCAATTTATTTACTATTAAATACATTTGAAAGGTTCCAAAATGGCGCCATGTTTTATTTTACTTTCTAACCGGTGTTGAACAGCTGACCCGATGATGGGTTTAGAACAACTAATTTTCAACTCCTTAGCCTTTTAATTTTGAACCCAATGCAGAAGACAAGAGAACTTCTGGGTCAAACGTTAAAACAAACTAGGTTTCAAGAGGGAGTTTTTGATCGAACTAACTCACATTTACATTACATGGAGAGGAAAACCACGAAAACTTCCCACAGTTAGCTCGAGGATAAGGGAATTCTATCCAATGAGTCATCTACCACTGATGATATTTTATCTCAGTATTATGGTCAATACCAGCCGGGAGCAGAATTCGAATCGACCAGCCAAGGCTGGAATCCAACCTGGGTCACCTCATTTGGAGGCGAGAGCTCAATCCTCTGAGACACCGAAGCATGATGTTGGGAAAATGGACAAAACTATTGAGAGGAGAGAGATTTGAAGTAATTTTCTTCTAGCGTCAACATGATGTACCTTATAAAAATATTCAATAAATAAAAATTTTAATAATTTTTAAATTACGATTATGTTTGCAGCTTATTACACTTGCGTTTCATTCATGGAAAAAAAATTTAATCCAAAAAAATGTCTTAAGAAGACCATATTTTTCCTTACATATTTATCCCCATCATCCATGATATTTTCTTTTACATAAAACAAAGTGTATGTTTCCATGATTACATGAATAAGCACATCATTTATTGATTAACTGATCATAATTAAAAACGCATCGAAAACTCATCAACGCGAACAAGAGAAATGTCTTATGTGAAAATAATTTATCGCAAGTATATTTTATCAGCCTCTGCTTTTTTATCCAAATTTTCTACTCTCTTAGGGGCAGAACTTCATTACTGACAAATAACTCTAATTAGAAAAGCCTCAAAACTCATTTATGAAGAAGGTGTTAGTTTCATATAATAATCTTGATTATATATTACAATGTATATGAAACAGTTTTGAATAACTTTGCATAAAATATTAAGTAGGTTTTAGTTTTAAGCAATTTATTTACCTAAATAATATTCTTCAATAACTCAATCAGACAGAATTAATAATTTTGGTTAATCATTTTTTAATTGTGTTTTTTAAAGAAGATTTTTAAAAACAAATTGCTAGTTAAACTTTAATGGCTGTTAGCAATTTCTAGATAGAGATCTTACTATTAGTAGAAGAAATGAAATTTTGATAGCAATAAACATTTGCTAAATATTAATTTTACATGTACGGAATTCGTAATGTATGATTGATGTTAAACTAGACATTTGTTTCATTGTTTTCAAAATAATTTAGAGTAGATTAGATAAATTTTGATTTAGAATACATTTTTAATCTTCAATTTACGATGTGACTTCTATTTTAAGTTCTTCCAATACTTTCCCCCCCTTTTCTTTACTTTTTTTTCCTTGTGTTTTCTTAGTTAAAATCGTCTTTTAAAATGCTTACCAAGATTTCTCAATATCGGTACATTTTAGAGCTGTATAGGCGATGCTGGACATTATTCCGTTAAACTCTGCATTCAAACAAACTCCAGTCATGTTTATGTAGGAAAACTCTTTGCACTTTTTAAAAGGAAAAAAAAAATAAAGAGTTGATTTCTTTATTTCGCTTCTGATTTAAGTCTGAATGTTTTAAAAAAATTGTTAATTCCAAATCCTAATGAAAAATATATCATTTATATGATGAAAAAAATGAATGTTTCATTTCAAACATTACTGTGGAAATTTTAAAAGCTTATTATGTTTATCACATTTAACTATTTAGTTTCTTACTTCTATTAATTGTTAAATAATAAAATGTGATTTTCAAATTATATTTCAATAGATGTACATCTCTCTCGTTAATGTCGATAACATTAACGTAATTTAATACACACATAGTGTGCACAAAAAATTAACGGACCACCCTGAATAACTTTTGACCTAATAATCGGATCATCTCGTTCTGGGACTCAGTCTTGATGGTTCGAGTAATACCCTCAAGTGTGATAATTATTAGAGCAGGCGAAATTTTTAGTTACGAAATTATACAAAAAAAATCATACTTACACCGACGAATTTGTATTTCTGTCTCCTGAAATACAGGAGGTAGCCGCAATGTGAGAAATATGGTCCCAACGGTGTGGCCATGAGAGCTGCCCAAAGTTTGTTCCCCATATGTTAATTTTACTTTTTTGTGTATTTATACATATTTTAAGAACTTTCGAAGCGAATTGAAAAATTTCTCCATTCAATTATAAATTCGTTTATTCAAAGATAATTCAAGGCAAATTGTAACTTGTACAAAATATATAATACTTTTATCATTTTATTTAATGATAGTCGAAAACAATTTGAAATATTCAAGGCATACATTTGTTACATAACGCTAAAGAATGTAATTTTAAATAGCAAAAGCAAAATATTGAATTGGGCCGATTATATCTAGAAAAATTACATTTTAAAAATACCATTTTTCTTTTCAAATTTCGTATTCTCAGCAGCAGAATTTTGAAAGAACTTCATTTCATTTGTCCGATTTTGCTTAAGTTTTATATTGTGCCATTTAGAGTTGCATTCTTTCAAATTAATTAAAAAAACATTATTATTTAACTTATTTAATAAAGTAAGAAGATATTTAAAGTTATAATTTGTATCAGATTATATTTGGATAAACATGTTTTACAATTGTGTTAAAAAATTTTTCAATTCGCTTAAAAAATTTGAAGTGTGATGAAATAAGCAAAAAGTAAAATTAATATTAAGGGATCTAAACTTTGGACCGATCGCATGACGAAACGATTGGAACCACATTTCCCAGATTGTGGCAATCTGTCTCATATCCCCAATATTATGGAATAAACAAATCTGAATCCGTTAAAAAAGATTCGTTTATTCAGAGAAAATCCGCTTCTATGTCTGATTTCGTAACCTAATATATCGTCTGCAGCAATTTATTGTCATATCAGCAGTCGCCTATTCGAACTAATAATAATGAGTACTATCAAGTGAAGATCCTATATTTAAATCAAAAGTTATTCAAGGTGGTCCATTTTTTGTTTTGCGTACCTAAAGTTTTTTCAGTTTGTATAAACTAGTGTTTCCTTATACGGAATAACTTTGAATATGTAAGGATTATTTCCCCCTAATTCATATATATGTATATGAATGTTGTTACCATTAGAGTGAAAAATAAGCAGTTTTTAAGTTATTTTATAAATTAATTGATCTTAAATAGGTGAAATATCTCGAAAAATACATTTAATCCCTTTTCCTGATTATTAATTGATAAATACTAAGAGAAATCAATTGAAATAATTTGCCATTGCTGATACTAGTAATTACGTCTAAAAGTTACGGAACGAAGCGTAAACACACACACGTCATTGAAAAGCAGGTATAAGAGGTTCAAAACTGACTGAGAGTAGTTAGAACCGTTTCAAAGAACTTTCGAGTGCTGCATTTCGTACTTTAACGATCAAGTAATCATTATTATATAGGAAACATAGTTAAATCGTAGAGTTCAATAATTTTAAGCACTTTAACTGAATTGTCTAGATATTTCATAAAATACTATTCTATGAAATAACGGAATTTACACTTTAACGGTAACATACATACAGATACAGTTTTGCACGTATATGTTTTATTTATTTCGAACATTGAATGCTTGGGGTCACAGTACCCAAAAAAATGACAAAAATACCGATTTTTTTTATTGCTTATAATAAAACTTCAAACTATTTCAAATGCACTGAAAAAAAATCATGTCTCTATCTACATTTTTGAAAAATATATGAATGATTTTAGATTGTCCTAATACAGAATCTTGCTCTGCAGACAAACTTTAAAGGGCTTTTTCTCATAAATGATAATTTTGTGTTTTGATCTTGATTAAATCCCTAAGGAATTTTTTCTATTTAAGATAAAGCTTTGAAGTAAACTTTTTTATCTTAAGTATAATACACTTATTTAAACTGCGCATGGAATAAGCATTTTATAAGGTATTACAATTTTTACAGCATGTTATATATACCTAACAGGAATTTTTACCCTTTTTTTCTACTTTTTTACAAAATATTTTATAAAAAATACTCTAATTGATATATCAATAAATGAATGCACAAAATTGTTAAGAAGAATATTGTAAGCACTAAGAAAAAAAATTTTGAAAATAAGTTAAAATAAAAAAGCCTTAGGGATTTAAAAATTTTGAATTTTTTCAACTTTTTTTAAAATTTTTAAAAATTTAAGCATTTACTAAAACTGATTACTTCAGTTTTAGTAAATGCCACGAGGGGCTTCACCAGGTCCTTTTATTTGGTGTGTGGAACCTGCACTTCCTCTCCTGAGGAGTCTTTCGCAGCAGCGGGTCATAAAGTTGTACTCGAATACCCTTTTTTAAGGGGGTCAGGAAATTTATATCCTAAGTATAAGAGCAATTCAAATTTCCTGCAAACTTAATAGTATGTTAATTTAAAACATGTTTTCGTTCCAAGTAGAAACATAATATCGAATAATCACGTTCATTAATGAGATTCATTACGAACAATACTATTTATTATTCTTTACATCATTAATTACATATTAAATTGAAATCTATTTTCATTCCATTTTAAACCACAATATTAAGTCTAAAATAACGAAAATATAATGTTTATTGTTGCACTATAATGAACCTAATTTAATCTCCTGTACGGTGCAAAATTGCTACAACCTTAATAATATGTATATTCATGTTTTCGTTAACAGTTGAACGATAGTATTGTGAAATCGTATTTAAGTAGTACGTAATATGTAAAGCACCACTTCGTGGTTAGTTAAAGCAAAAATTTTAATAAATTAATAACATCGTTCAACGCACTCGTTATGTTCTAAAAGTGTGTATTTAAAAATATTTAAAAGTCAAGGCTCACTAACATGAACTATCTTTAAGACAATATGAAAGATCTGAGAAAAATAATTCCATTTTAAAATGAATTCCGTCTTAGGCATCCCGAATACGTTTAGATAATTCATGAAAAATTTAATATTCCATTCCAGGAAAATAATTAAATAATATAAAGTACAAAATACGTATAAAGTACAATCTGCTTTTATATTTTCAAAATCAAAGCGTCAATAAAATTTTCTTTGCAGGCAGTATCCCGAACTCCTCTCAAGACCAAAATAAACTCATCAATGTTCTCTACATTATAAATTTTTTCATGATGATATCGTGTAATGGAATTAACTAGGAAATGTGTAATTAAGACCCAAGGGGTTACAGTACCTTTGCAACAATTTTTTTAAATAAAGGTATAATCATTAATTTTGAGGATCCTTTACATGCTTATTTAACTTACAATCAATAATTTATCTTCAAAAAATATTTTGAAAACATTTGATATTGTTATAAACTATATTTGCTTTTCTTTACAATAAATGACAATTTCTAATTGCAATTCTGGGATTACTCGTGTCTAAATTCATGATTTTCATTTATATAGCGGTTAGAATACTGACTACTTTATCACAGACATGTCTGCATCAACAATATATAGAAACCAAATGTATGTGGTACCCCTTATACAGTAACAGTATTCATATTAGGGATGGCAAAATACTTATTTGAGTACCAAATTAATTCTCAAATTAGTCATGGATATCATGGTGAAATATTAAATTTTATCCACCACGTACATTCCAAAGAATGATATTCTGGTTCAAAAAGTGCATGGAAATAAGGTATTAAGGTTATTATAACTTAAGGAACTGGTTCAAAGTTGTACCAATTTTTCTGATATTGTACTTAACTTTCAGGTGCTTCAAAACAAGTGCAAAAGTAAAGCGATCAGGAATTTTATGTATTTACTCTATATCAACTAAATTTTTTAGATTATATAGTTATATTGCTTTATATTTAATAGCAATGTCTTTTAAAAGCGTCGTTTTTATTCGGAAAAAATATTTTTGTTTCTTTTAAATTTGTCCATTTAGTTTAATAGGGCAAGTGATTACTTTTTCTCTGCTGAAACTAATTGGAGCACTTAGCTATCCACTAATACGTTTCTAAACTAAGGGAAGTTCAAAAGTAATTGCTTACGTTCTTAAACTCAACAAAGCAATTAAGTTTTGCTTAACAATTCTTCATAAGCGTGAAAAAAGTTAGACTTAGTTTAAGAGCCAGTATTTTCCAGTTATTTATTTTGTGGATGTAGTGTTTTCATTTTTACAAGGAAAGAATTCAAATATTAAGGCAGCACACAAGGTTTAAAGAAAGGTAATTTCAGCAACAGAATTACAAAATAGGAATTATTTTCTTGTTCGAACATGTATTTCATTTTTATAGGACGTAGAGTCAAAATAAAATTAAAATATTAATTTTCAACAACGACAACAAATTTTTATCTTATTTTTTGATTCAGTTGAAAGGACTTCTTACTTATATATATATAATAATAAGTCACATTTTTTTTTAAATATTAAACTGTCGCTAGCAATACTAAGCATCGTTTTCAGCCAGTTTTCTGATCAGTCTATTGATAATAGCATAATACCGAAAAAAACTATTTTTGAATGCATGAGAATTGAAGTAATATTTTCGTAGTATGTATCAATACCGTACTCTTAAACAATCGATTAATGTTGATCCTCATTATAATTTTTTCATTGCAAACAACACTATGAGCTCTAAAAGGTTGAAGTGTTATCATTAAAAATAATGTGTTTCTGAAATACAACGTAAAAAAAAATTTATTAGTATTAAATATAAGAGTGTATCCATGCGCAAACAGAAAGAGATGTAACGATAGAATATAAAAATTTAAAATAATTCCTTTTAATATTATTATTGTTCGACGTCCTTTCAGAAATTTTATTAGATTAAGCAATATACGCTTTCAGAAGTCATCATTATCTATACTAAGTATAAAACAGAATGAAAATTAGGCTTTTGATCAAGATTTATTCCAATCAAGTTAATTTACCCCTTAAGTCTGCACTTTAGGGTGACATAGCTTTTTTTTATGACAAATCCCTTAAACCTTTCCTAATTTTAGTTATTTAAGAGTTTCAAAATAGACGCATTAATAAAACCGTCCTTCCATCACTATAAATATATACACAGAGTAAATACTACCAGAATATGGCTGAGTTTGCAGTGCTTCTATCTCTATGGGGCATGCCAAAAAGCACGTAGTTTTTACCGAAGCCCTTTAGTAATGATTTCGGTAATATTTACTATAAGTATGGTTTTATAATCTCTGATAAAATTTGGTAAATAATTTAAACTTTAGTAATTTTTTCATGATACCTTGAAACTATCATAAGAACTAGCTATTCGGTAAAATGTACTTATCAGTTTCATACTTTGTACAGAACAAAGGGAAACGAGAAAATTTCGAAAAGTAGAATTTCCAGTATGTCATTATCATATGAACAGAAAAATTGCCAAATAAATGGTTTAAATACCATATATTTTATTGACCGGAATTATGAATTATTTTACCTGAAATGCCATTACCAAACAGAACGGTAATTTCAATAAAAACATTTTTTCCAAGTACCATCGGTTAGTTTTAAGCAATAACTTAAAACTGACTTGATTATGTGATGCAAGTTGGAATAAACCTCTATAAATTAAACTATAACGAACCCGTCTGATTCTCTACGAGACATGAGTAAATGTATACTACAGTTTAGTTTTGAAAGACCTTAAAGATAAGTAAAGCTCTTCCCTGACAATAAAGAAAAAGAATACCGAATATAAAACTATGTCAGTTTTTATCTGTAAATTTATTAAAAATCAATACGATGGTTTTTAAAATTGAAATCTTTCGATTTCAGACAATAAAAATTAAAAAATTTTTAAATATTTTTTGTTAGAATTAAAATAAAAAAATATAACTGCAGAATCTAGTTCATAAATTTAAGTTCTAACTAGCTGCTTAATCACTACGAGAGAGTTTTTATTAAAATGCTTAGTTTAATAAAAATGTTTCTAAAAAAACGCTTTGCATTTATTGCAATCTAAATAAAAAGTTGCCGTTAAACTAAATACTGCTATTTTTCAAAACTTCGTTTAACTGAAACAACGGTAAATTACACAAATCTTATCAAAAGAGAAAGTAGTTTGCTTAAAGTAAAAAGTTAAACTTTCACTAATTTATTCAGTGGATCGTGGATTTTTCGCATTGTATAGTAAGGCTAATCATAAAAAGAAATGTCTTTTCTATTTCCAGCTAAATTTCTTCAAACTTGAAGAGTTAAACATTTTTTTTTTGAAATTATTCTATCTATAAAACGCACCATTAACATAATTATTCTGTTGCTAAATTAATACGACATCAAGCACCAAATGTGCTAGTTTATTTTATTTAAAACAAAATTATTTATTATTTTATTTCTTTTTTAAGTACTCATTTTGCTGTGAGTAAGGGTGGAATATCACGATTAAAATTTTAAACAGTTTTTGACTAGTAAAAGAACTCAAATTTTTACTGAAGCTTTGAACCTGATTGCAACGCAAGCTTCACTTGTTTCTAAATAAATGTTGCAAGCAAAATGCTTTTTTTTCATTTCATTGTCAATGTATACTCCCAATGTAAACTAAATAAGATACATTTTTAATAAAAATAAATAAAGTTAGATTTTCAAAACTAAAGATTTCGTGAATTAAGTAGTAAAAAGTGAATTAAAGTGGATTACAAAGTAAAACAAGTGAATTAAAAAGTAAGAAAAAAATTAGATTTTTGTCTCTCCTAAAAAAAGTAGAGCTCATGAATTTTCGCATAAGCTTCTACTCAACCAGAAATTCCCAAACTAAGGCAAACAACGTTAAAGAGCACAAAAATATTTATAAAATATAGACAGCTGTTTCGGATGCTCAAAGGGCAACCTTCATCAGTGCAACATGAACTTGCACTGATAAAGATTGCACTTAGAGCATCCGAAACAGCTGTCTGTATTTTATAAAATTTTTTGTGCTCTTTAACGTTGTTTGCCTTAGTTTGTATTTTAGCGCAAAGGTCGCTCACTTGTGCATTCAGAAATTCCCATCTTAATCTAATGAAACTAACGTTTTTCATTACAGATGTGGCAGAGTCATGGTGGCTCAAGGAATAGAGTGTTGATCCAAGAGGTGACCCAGATTTGAATCACAGTGAGAACTGGTTGATACAAATTCTAATCCCAGTTCACACCGACCACAGCGCTGACGTAAAATGATCATAGGCTAAAAACACCCTTACCGTCGAGTGACCAGCAAGACGTTTCCTCTCTATAATCAAAAAGTCTTGCACAAAGGCTTGTTTGTCTCAATGCGTGTTGCTGGAGTTCTCTTGTTCTCCGGATTGGAATCAAAATTACAAGGCTAAAATTTAAACTTTGACAGTCGTAAGCTCAGGATTCGGTTGACTGTTCAATGCTAGTTGCAAAGAAAAATATGTGTGTCAAAAATAAAATAAATGTATACTTTTAATCTTTTTGAAAGTGTAGTTTTAAAGTTTTTATTAAATTAACTTAAATGTAGTTAATATGATTTTAGAAGAACACTACAAACTCTAAAGGAAAAATTAGATTTTAGTAGTTTGATATTTTCAAAATGTTTGAATAGTTTTCCTAAATGAAATATCACACCAACTCTATTAAAGGAAATTGATCGAAACTACTCAAATTTTATTTTCTTTTAGATTGTTGAAGCGTTTTCACACTGATAAGAAGCATGATGAAAACGCCATTAACTTAAATTGGTCTTTAGGGAAAAGTTTTGATGGTTAAGTTAAACTATTCAATGTCAGTTACTATAAATTTTAGTAGTGATTTATCATTCAAAAAACGACGATTACAGTCATGGCAACAACTTTTAAAATGGTATTTTTTTTAAATTACGTATGTCATTAACATTGTTTTATCTGTAAAAAAACAATATCTCATTTATTATCCCTCCCAAAAAAACATTTAACATCATAATTTTTTCAGAAACATAAAAAATATAAAAGTAATAAATAGTATCATCTATACTCATCAAATGTATACACATTAATGTAAAAAAAAAAGAAAACGATTATTAAAGCAGAAAACCAAGAGAAAGTACTTCTCACAATCAAACATCCCGCTCACATAAATGCACATTCCAACGACGAGTTTGTCACTAAATTAAGTACTTTAAACTAAAAATAAAAATTATTAAATATCAAAAAGATTAATATATATATATATATATATATATATATATATATATATATATATATATATATATTATATATATATATATATATATATATATATATATATATTATATATATATATATATATATATATATATATATATATATATTATATATATATATATATATATTATATATATATTATATATATATTATATATATATATATATAATATATAATATATAATATATAATATATAATATATATATATATATATATATATATATATATATATATATATATATATATATATATATATATATATATATATATATATATATATATATATATATATAATATATATATATATATATATATATATATATATATATATATATATATATATATATATATATATATATATATATATATATATATCAAAGTTATTTTTATGGAACAATTATACTATAAGACAATTCATTAAAAGTAATTATTGTATGAAAATAAATAAAAAATTTCAAAATATTTAATTTTAATATTTAATTTAGAATTAAAAATATGTAATAATAAATATCTTTTAGTTGACATATGAGCGAACTTCCACTAACATTTGAAATGTTTGGTAAAATAAAATGATAAGCCTTATTTTAAATATGTGAAAGAAATTTGCTTGGATAATTTTTTGTGGAAAAAAATTATTATTTCTCTTTCGTAATATTATTTTTCTATGTACTCAGCTTTATATAATGTGAATTCTGGAAACTTGTAAGGTATTTATCTGGAAACAATATTAAATAGCTTAATGTAAAAATAGAAATTTAGAAATAGTATGATTTATCTCAAAATTGAACCAATCCTCTCACTGGCATAAAATTATGAATTAATTCACTAAATAAAATAACTTAAAGGGACCACTGTAGAAAACTCGAGCTTTACTTAAAATTTCGCATTACTCTTTAAATGTTTTACTTGATTTTCAACAGTTTAAGATCAAAATTTTTACTTTCCTATAATACCACAAAACTAAAGTTTAAGAGTTTGTAGTTATTCAGAATGATATTTTTCTGCGTAAAATAGGAGAATATGCATTAATAAAGACTACCACTAATTAGAAATAAGCAAATCTGCAACCCTACTAACTTCGTAAATGCATATGTAGTCATTAGTATTTTTGAGGTCACAATTAGTATTCATCATATCGCCACCCAAGAAAAACTATATAAATTGAATGAGAACAAAACGAAGTGCGAACATAATAATTTACTAGAGATTAACTAATCTAATATCCTACCATATTTTGACAATATTTAAGTGACTTTAGAAAATGTTTTTGAGATAACTGTTCATTTTACATGATTTATAAATTCTATTTTAATATGAAAAGAATTTTTTTAACTGTTTCCACTGAAAACTAAAACAAAACAGTTCAACGTTGCGAATGTCTTTAATTCATGAATATTTCATACGATACGGAGCAATGTTTTATCATTTAAGAAATAAATCGTAGGGATAAAAAGAAAATGCAATTGTTTTTCTTTGAAGCGAATGTATTATAAAAATTTGGGTTGCGCTTGTTTCTTTAAAATATTACAATGATTGCAACAGTATATGTTTTAACATGAAATTTTCTCATAAATTTTTATTAGAATCTCTTATTCTTGTTTTGTTTTACTTTAAAAAATATGATTTGATACATTATAGTTTTTCTTATTTTGAAAAAAGAAAAATTTAGATGTAAGGAAAATTTCTCAGTATTACGTGTTTAAAAACTGTTTAACGGTGTAATGGTTTATTTGTATACAATGTACAAATTCTTATTTCAGTAATCCATAATACATTTTTATAAATTTAAATAATGCTTTCAACATTGCAGAATATGGTATTTAATAGGTTAAAATTTATTGCATTTCTTTCATAAATTAAATTTGAGTAGATTAAAAGCTTAGACTCAGTGAAAGATGAATTTTCAATAAATTGAAAATTTTTTATTTTTACTTGATAAACGATACCCATGCATTTTAACTAATTTTAGAGTACTTCTGTATTATATCAGTAGTCTGATACAATATCGAGCAATTATTTCTCTTCAAAAAAATATTTCTTTTAAGTCTATCAAAATTAAAGCAATAGGTAGGTTTAAAAATAATTTTTAATCAAATGCGTTTGACTTCATTTTTGCATTAAAATTACATGCCACGATATTTTGCTTCGCTAACTCAGGTATATGCGACGCTTTATTATTAGAAATGAAAGAAGATATATGGGAATTTTTAAACGTAACCCAGAAGACAAACAACTTTAAAATGAAAAAAAAAGTGACCGAAAAAATTCTTATTTAGTAACTAGTAGTATTTAGTTATATCGTTATCGGTAATTGGAATACATTTTATAAGCCCAATTTTCAATAAGCCAAGCCCCTAAAGAAGTACCTGGGTCGTAAGAATTTTTTGTCACGTGCAATCACTTAATCGAATTGTTCAATACTTGCCTTATGCTTATCTAAAATTAAAACTTATTTACTTTAGTAATAAAATTATTTAAAATTGTTGGGCTTACTTGACTTTTTTCCCTTTCCAAAACTTAAAGCTCTGTGCATTTTTCGTTTAAATTTGCGTGATGTAAGACTTTACTATTAGAATTATATTTTATTAATAAGAATATAATAATAAAATATTTTCCTTCCTTATGAACACCTAAATTATATTTCCGTAGAAAGAATTAAATTATATTCCTCTTATATACCTAAATTATGCTTTCTTATAAACACTTAAATTGTATTTCCTTATTAACACCTAAATCATATCTCATTTTAATTATCTAAATTACAATTATTTTTACTTCCTAAAATTAAATAATTTTTTAATTTTGATTTTAATTCATAGCAAAGCTCTATTTCAATATTATGTAAGCTAGTAAAATCGATTTGAATAAAAGTTGAAATATTCACAGAACCGAAACATATACTATGAAATAGAAAAATATACATAGAAAAATACATTTAAAAATATACTTAGAAAAATATACTAATAATATTGAATTTATGAATTTAAATTTGAAAAATGTATTTAGATATATTGTTTTGCTATACTGTATGTAAACTGGAGCAAGAAAATTTATAAGGTTGTTAAGGAGTTAAAATTATTTTGATTTCATTGAGAAAGTATCAAAGCACAGTGTACTTACTGTAACTCGTTTAAAATTTTATGAAAGTTTGCGATTATGTTACGAAAGTTTAAAATAAGCATTATGTAAATGTAAACACTTAATTGATGTACTGCAAAGAACTATTTTAATTTTATTTCCTTACTTTTTAATACTTTTTTTAAACATTACTAGCTTAAAAAATCGAAAAAAAGTATTTTTTATGAGAAAAAGTTTATTTTTTTTACATTTTTGTGAGGAAAAAAAATTCTTTATATTTATTTGTGTAATATTTGTAAATATTTGTGACCCAGAAAGAGAAAAAATTAACCATAATAAAGTACTAGTATAAATGTAAGTAACAAGCTTTATTCAAATGATTAAGCTAGTCTTAACTCAAATGTTTTATTTGTAATTGAGTAAGCTTATGAGCCAGATAAAAAAAAATTAGAAAGACAAATTTAAAAATAAAATCTTAATAAATAACGTTAAGTCAAAAACCTGAGTTAGTGGACGATTCTACTTTATAATACGGGTGTTTTTTTTCAGTTACAGAGAATAGGTTCGAATAACGTTTTGTATAATTTTGGAAGTTTTTTTAGGCATTATTTTATACCTGTCATAATAGTTTACGAATCGCCCGCGATAAAGCAGATCAGAACATATCTGTTATTTGCAAAGAATCAAAAAATTTTTGGAAAAACCCTCTACTCTAAGCAAAATTGCCCTTGACATATTTATGAACTACAGAAAAAAATATTCTACATTCTTCGGAAACATACATACTTACACTTTAAATTTTATATAACATTAGACGAAATGAATCGTTGATTTACCAAATCTAGCTGGTTTATATAATTAATTTTATCGGTGAACAGCTTTACTCATTATTTTATACAATATATTTTGCTTTTATATGTGCCTAACGAATGAAGGGTTTTCTATTAAGGTTCATATTTGCGGCCCTTGGCGACTGAAGCAAAATAATGGTCTAAGATGTTTTGCACTTTACCATCTCTACTTCCAATGATTTCCCACGAGTTCATGATCGAAAAATGTAACGCCTATGATTTCGTTCCTTTTTTTTCAGCTTCTATATTTTAAATGGGGCTTAAGTAATGCAGTTTTATTCTTTTAAAGAAATTCATTTCTTGTTCGTGGGGAGAATATTACTGACGAGGGACTCATAAAAAGAAATTCATTTATTTTAGGTTTTACTGTAACGAATCTTTTACTTCATGTATTTAATAGGAAATAACGGAAATAAAAATACTTTTTTTTGAAGTTTTCATGGCATTAATTTTTTTAAAACATCAGTTTTGATAAATTTTTTTAAGGGCAATTCAAATGTTAAGAAAAGCATTTATTATTAAATAGTCGATTTCTCTAAATATAAAATTTATTTTTGAAGATAGGGTTAGCTTTTATGAATTTTTAGTATAGAGAAGTATTTTCTAATTCAAATATTTCAAATAATATTAATTTTTGCATAAATGTACAATGGCTGTAATTCTTTTTCCGTTAAATGCAACAAATAAAAATTTTAAAAAAATCATTACAAATTAAATTTGATAGCTCTTTTTTCCAAAAAATATAAAATAAAAATAAATAAGTATTGGTACTATTACATTTTGAAAGGCAATAAGAAATCTTTTAACTATTATAGGTGCCAGTAATGCTTAATAAAATTTGTCCATCGATAATACTGGTATTGTAATAATCGGTAACTAATATACTAATTTAGGTACTGTGATTTTCTTCCCATCGGTTATCGTTGTTTTTTCCAAAAATATAATATTATCTAAATATCTTCGAAAAAATAAAGTAATGATTTCCTTAATAAGCATATTTTTATTTATTTTTATGCTTTAACTTTTCGTTATTAAATATATTTTGAAGAAACAAAACAAAAACACTTAAAAAATATATCCGTCAACAGAAAAAGAAATTCTTTGCTCTGAAAAGTTTCAGTTCTTATTTCTAAACGTACTTTAAATAATTGGATACTTGCAAGCGACGTCATACATGGGTCAGCCAATCAGGTTAAACAGCCACGCTTGACGTCACTTTCAGTTATGAAATTAAATCTGATCCGAAAATTAATTATGATTATAAACCCAAGTCATAGGGCTATAACGATCGCATGCCATGCACAACCACGTGATTAGATCCAACTATGTGATTAGTTGCATGCACCCAATTGCGGTTTACTGTTTGTGATTAACGGAGAGTTAAATTTGACTTGTAAAAAAAAAACAATTTTCATCGACTTAACCAACATTACACGAAAAAGAACTAATTTTCACTTACTGGTCTCAGAATTATTAACATAATTTTTGTTTTTGTGCTTATAAAATTAATTTGATTTTTTAAAAAAAAAATAAATTGTGACATGCAAACTTAATGACAAATAATGGTATTTTTTGCAAATTTCTTTGCTTTTAGATACTAGATTATCTATAATTGATGATTTCATTCTGAAGAATTTATAGGCGATTTTATTATGAAGTTATGTATGGTAGGCACTAAAAACAACTGCTAATATGAAAAATAGTATTCTTTCTAAGAAAATATTTCTAAGTACACAGTTTTGGTGGCAAAATTAAGTTCCATTTTTATATTTAGGAATTTAAATCAACTAATTCGTTATTAACGCAATTTGACACAGTAAAATTCCTCCTGGTAGGTTAATAACGAAATATAACTTGTCTCTCCATATCTTGTTCCATAACTTGTCTCTCATCTTGACAATTTTGAAGCTGCTTCGAGACTACCACATTAAATATAGGTCAAAAATTATCAAAATCTGAAAATCTGAAAGAAAAATGTCATACACAGTAGCAAACTTGCAAGCATCCTAGAATTAGTAAGTGCAGGAAAGTAGATTCCTCTCATGTCAAGTTTTAGCGAGAAGGGTGCTAAATGAGGAGAAAAAACAAATATTGCTATCTGCAAATATTAGGTATTATTCATGATGTAATTTTATGCATAATTAGAAAAAAGCACACACAGGATGATAGAGTTATAGTTTAGGAAATATAGTGATTTTTTGTATAGAAATTACAATGTTTGCCTTGCTTCTTAGTCTTCCGACAGTTTTATATATGTAAATGAAGCATTGTTATCTATATATTTTCACTAGTTTATTTGTACTAAACAAGAATTTGCAAGTCTAATAGATCAAACGTTGCAAAGGTAGTTATGTTTAAACTGAGTTATTTCGTCCTGTGTACTTATTTAGACGTACTCGTTTGTGTACTACTAAATCAAAACTATGGAGACTAGACATTTAGGTTACTCTTTCTAGTGTAAATCAGTACGCTCAATCAAATGGAATCACATACGGAACACCAGAACTAATGGATTAGAATTTGCAGTGGTTTCATTTACGAAATACACAATATTAGGCAAATGGCTGTTCTTACGTTTTAATTTGCTATCTAGGTAAATGAAATATTTTTTTCATATGCACTTTTTCACACAAATGTTTTTAAGAATATTTCTATGTATACAATTTATTTTTTACCTTGTCTCCTTATGCACAATTTTCTTCTAAACTTTTTGTTATGTCGACTCGATTTTAATCACATTCTACTCAACATAAGAAACACGTAGTAGGAAATACCTCATACTTTCATCATGAACTCATGCAACTGTTTTTGCCATGTATTAAGAGGAGGTTACGAAACATTTTTTTCAAAAGACAGTTTTGGTATTAAGGCTTCTAACCTATTTTCAAGGAATTTTGCAGAAATTCTAATTTAGCGAAATGCATAACAACTATACAACATGAAGTTTTTGACATTTCAGCAATAAAACATCAAAACACCTAAAAGCAAACACTAAACAACACAGCACCTAACATTAGAATGTTTTTTTTGAGAAATCAAAAATAATTTAGGATGTAAATTTTTTTTACGAATTTATATACTCTTTAATTGGTTTGTTCAATAGTTTTCTTCTGTTAATATATTATACTTTCCTCTCATTAATTATGATCTACATCATAAATTAGTTATGGTAGTTGACGTTAAAAGTATTGGTTGGAAAAAATGGTCACAATCAAATCTTTAAAAACATTATTAAACAATAATAAAGCGTCATAATTCAAAATTAAACGAAAACTTAATTTCTTTATTTTAAGCAATATGAATTATAACAATGAAAATGTTTTGCAAACCAAGGAGCGTGTAATCGGTACTTTGATGACGATGCAACAATTATTAGAAAAATCAAATATAATAAAAAATTTAAAAATTTTAGTTAATTCTAGTTACATTAAGAGAAACAAATTTAATACCACTCTCGGATTTGACTCTTGTGACCAAGTTTGACAGGTGCAAGCTTTATCCTATAATTAAAAGATCGGAAATCCGAAACCCATGGGAAAAATGTACGCTTATTAAGTGATTGTACATTTCTATTTTCACTTTCAAATTTTAATTTTTCAGTCGCATTAGTAAATAAGCTTGATTTAAATTTGATCATTAATCCCAAAATCATTAAATCTGTGTGTCGATATTTGTATACACATAATTAGACTATGTATGTAGTTATTTAGAGTGCTTACTTAGTCATACTTAAATTATATATCAAGTTTTAATCTAATCTTCCATAGTTTAAGAAAAAAGTAAATATTTTAAATTTATTCATAAATTTCTCTCTCTCTCTCTCACACACACGCACACGCACACCCACACACACACACACACTAGTAATATTAAATTACTTCTAATTAAGTTTAAATCCGATTCATGAAAAGAATACCGTTCCCCTTCCAATCTCAATAAATATATTATTCTTATTGCTTTGTAAGAGTGCCGATAAATATTATGGTTCAAAATTTATTTGATAAAGTAGAAATTCATTATGGAAGTCTTCTTACGACTTTAAGCATTTAGAAAAAGGAACAGATTTAAGTACCTCAGTTCTTTAGTGGTTTAAAAATTGTGATCCCTTAATACCCTTCCAAACAAAGAATTAAGCGTTTCCAATACTCTTCAACCGGGAGTTTAAATGTGGAAAATCTCAATTGGATAAATGAGATTGGAACTAAATTTTAGCTTTTATTTCACAACGTCTGATGATGACTTTTCAACAAAAGTCAATTAATTTTTGAAACGATTTTAATATAATGCGAAAACAAAATTATATTTTTAACTTAAAACATTAGAAATAACGTTTAAAATACTTCAGCATACATAGTAAAATACAATTTTTAAGAGATGCAGTAAAAAGGTAACAAAAAGTATAGTGTTAATAAAATTATAAATAAATATTCTGTAAAATTATAAGTATGCATTATGATATAATACGCAGTATCGGTTAGCGCAGTGGTGGCTCAAGGGTTATATCGTTCGTCTCCCAATTCAAGGCCCTAGGTTCGAATTCCAGCCGTGGCAAGTTGATACGAATTCTGCTCCCGACTGTCACCGATCACAGTGCTGATATAAAGTATCCTCAGTGGTTGACGTATTATGGTTAATAATTCCCTTGCAGTCCAGGTAACTTCTGTCACCTGAAGACAAGATTAGGCTCGTAGTTGTCCTCTCCATCTAACACAAATACGGGTTAGTTCCATCAAAAAGTTCTCTACGAAAACTAGTTGGTACAGGTGTTCTATTAATTTCTGGATTTGATTCAAAATTACAAGGCGACGGAGTTGATGATAGTCGTAAACTCAGAATTGGACCGGATGTTTAACGTTGGTTATGAATAAAATGATGTGTTAGTTTATTAATTATATGTTTGCTGAAATATTAATTTGATGTACACTTTAAAACTAACACTTATTGAATAAATGAAAATATCTTTAAAATTAATATAAGAAATGGTTTAATATTATAAAAAGATATAATGTTTTTATAGAGTTTTAAAACGTCTACTTCTCATACAAGCGAATTTTTAAATAAAATCTTATTATGTTGTATAAATTTATATGAATGAAATAAATAATTTTATTTTAAATAACAATTATAATAAGCCATTCCATGAGAATAAAACTGCTATAATAAATTCAAAATTAGCTTTATTAAGCAGTATAAAGTATGCACTTTCAAACAGAATTATTTTTTATTGGTCAGAAAAAATTCAGATTCATTCTTTTCAATTATTTCAGAAAAAAAATATGTTTCCTCTTTCTTTTATTATTTTTTTATCTCATTCATTTTTTTTTCAAATTGATTTCTAACATTGTTACAAAGGATATAAAACTGCACGGCAAACTTAGTCATAATTTAATGAATTTCTGTAATGAATTCAGTTTTAATAAATTTTTAACGAATCAATTTTATCAATCCAAAACCATTCTGTCAGAATAAAATTGCTAGAATAAACTCGAAATAAGCTTCATTAAGCAGTGTAAAGTATGCACTTCCTAAGCAGAAAGAAAAGGTGGTATATAAATATATACTTCGACTTTGGATGCTTGAGAGCAACGATAGATCGGTAATAAGTTATAGCACTTGATGAGGTCGAAAATCTCTTCCAGGAAGTCACGCACCTTCAATGACTGGTCATTAATTGTGTCACTAATTTATCTCATAACTTGTGGAACGATATAGCAAGTCAATTGAGATTAGGTAGGAGAATTATGGCGTCATGTTTCAGTCGCGAGGAATGTATCAGCAAACCCTAGTCATTGCAGATTAAATTAAGATAGTTAAATAATTTAATTTTTATTTTGCAATATAAGTATGGTAACTTTAACTTTATCTAGATTAATAACTTCATACAAAGATAAAGTAGGCAGTATTAAAGGAAAAGAAATTAAAGTTTAATTAAAATTACTATATTATTAAATTAAATTGAATTAAAATTAAAGTGTCATTAAATTAAATGTAATAATAATTAAAGTATCTGTATTATTTCACAATCTAAGCATGGTCATTCTAACTTTATGTAGATTAATAACTTCATGCAAAGATAAAGTATGAAGTATTAAATAAAAAAAATTAAAGTTAATTTAAAATGAAGTATTATTAAATTAAATGTAATTAAAATTAAAGTGTATGCATTATTTAACAATATAAGTATGGTTTTCCCAATTTTATGTAGATTAATAACTTCATGTAAAGATAAAGTATGCAGTATCAAATAAAAAAAAATTAAAGATTTTAATAAAATTAAAGTGAAAATAAATGGATTCTTAAATAAATTTGGGGTAAATTATCCCATATATAATTATAAATATGAATATAACATACATAAATTATACCATGCATAATCATTTAAAGATAATGCATGCATTGGTAAATAATAAAAGTAAAGTGTGCATTAAATTGATGTAAATATAAGTATATTCTTAAATAAATCGGGGACTGAATAATCAAGTCTTCATGTAGATTAATTACTATATTTAATGATAAAATAAGTGTTGGCAAATAAACAAATAATGTTCGTTTAAAATTAAAGTAAAAAGAAGTACATTCTTAAATAAATTAGGGCTGAATAATCAGATCTTCATGTAGATTAATAACTATATTTAAAGATAAAGTATGTTTTGATAAATAAAATCATAATTTGTATAAAATTAAAGTAAAAATAAGTAAAATCATTAACAAATCGGTGCTTCATTCACATAATTAATTAATAGATTAAGTTTGTATTAAGTATGTAAAAGTTTATATAAAATGTAAGTAAAATTTAGCAAATTCTTAAATAAATAGAGATTAAAAATTTAAATATGTTTAAAGAAAAACACATGGGGAAAATGGAAATATTTTGTGTGAATAATAAATATCGGACGCACAAAAACTTTAATTTCCTTCTTAATATTGCGTTGAAAGTAATGGTAATGAATCTTTGACAAAATGCTTCATTTAAAATAGTTTTTTTTTTCTTTTCATACTTAGAAAACGAGATCAAATGTATTTATTTCTTCCTATTGAACTTTTTACGCGATACTTAAAATTAGAGTTATTTTTCCATTCTCAAATTTTGCACTTTTTCTTCAAATTTAAGCAGTCTTAAAATATACTAAATGATCAAATAAATATAATTTTGAGAAGGTTTTTAAAGTTATATAAGGCCAAGTATCGTTTGTACCGAAAAATTAAAAAAAAAACGACACATAAATTTAAATTCGGATAAATTTCTTTCTTGATTTTTTGAGAAAAACTAATGAAAAAAAGTGAAAAAAAGAAAACAAGGATTTAGATAAGTAAAAAAACTTGGGAATATCAAAATATTAAGAGTTTTACAGCTTTAATTCAATTTTTTCTACACTCAACAAGCATAATAAATGCTTTTAAGACAGTTATTAACTCTTAAAACAGCTAAAAAAATTAATAATATGATTCAAACCAACTTAAAAGTTGTAACTGATTGATATAACTCTTGTTTTATAATAACGTTTTAAAGCAAACTTTGAGAGTTCTTGAAAAGCTTAATAAAATGTTTGGGATTCAGGTAGAAAAATCCATGACTCGAAATTGTTTATAAAGCTTTTTTAGAAGGCTTAATTTTCATGAATATTAAATTTTGTCCATTGAATGATTTTTAAAACCTCACCAACGCGTACAAATAGATTTAAATTACATTGTTAATATTGTTATTTAAAATACTTTGAAAAATTAGAAGAGTGTTTTTTCCTAATTTTTTCAGTTTATTTTTTAAGCCTCGGTGGCTCAGGGGATAGAGCGTTCGCTTTCCAATGAGGTGAACTGGGGTTCGATCCCGAAGATGGCTGGTCGATTCGAATTCCGCATCCGACTGGCGCCGACCACTGTGCTGACATGAATTATCCTCAGTGATGGACGGATCATGTGTTAGAGTCCCCTTGCCGGTGTTTAACAGTTTTTTGATCTTGTCCTTCATTATACATTTCACTCGTTTACATTTTCTTTAATAGTTTTCCTTTTGCTTCTTTTTTTTTCAATTATTATGTATATAACAAAATTCGCTTCATTTATTGTTCTCTTTGCCTCATTTTTTTTATATATAAATTTAACTAATGTGATGCGCATTATTGTCATCTGTATAGCGCAATTGTGCTTTGTAATTGTGGTGCAGTTATGAATTTTGTATTGGTTTACTTATGTGCCGTGTTTTGTGCGAGCGAGACTGTCGTCCAGACGTGGACGATACGGTTAAGGGTTTTGCAAACCTAGGTACGTGTCCACATCTGGAAGAAAAGAAAAAAGTCCCCTTGCCGGCAGACTAACCATGGGAGGTTCTCGTGGTAATTTCTATGTAACGCAAATGCGGGTTAGTTCCATCAGAAAGTCCTTCACGAAGGCAAATTTATCCCAATACTCGATCCAGGAGTTCCCTTGTCTTTTGGATTGGGTTCAAAATTACAAGACTACGGAGTTGAACATTAGTGGTCGTAAACCCATAAAATTGGATCGGCTGTTCAACGATGGTAATAAAATAAAGCCATTGATTTCTGAGAGCCATTGAGTCTTAGTAGATAAGGTGCTTATATCCAAATGAGGTAAATCGGGTTCAAATCTCAGTGATGGCAAATCGATAGCCGGCCATAGTGCTGACGTAAAATATCCTCAGTGGTAGAATCATGGGTTAGAGTCCCCTTCCCGACAGACTAACTGTTGGAGGTCTTTCTCTCCACGCAAGTATCATCAAAAAATCTTCCACGAAGGCAAAATGCTCCTAATACTTGATACAGGAGTTTCCTCGTCTCCCAGATTAGTTTCAAAATTACAAGGTTATGGAGTATACTGGTAGTCGTATACTCAAGATTGGGTTGGCTGTTCAATGACGAGTATAAAATATTAATTAAAACTTATTTATGGGAGCCATGGTAGCTCATGGGATAGAGATCTAGCTGCCTATTGAGGTGATCGGGTTCAAAGCCCAGTGATGGCCGACCACAGTGGTGCCGTAAAATATTCTCAGTGTAGACAGATCATGGGTTAGAGCCCTTAACGCCAGGCAAACCCGGGGACTTTTTCATGGTTTTCTTCTCCAAGTACAGAAAATGAAAGTTAATTTTTTCGAAAAGTCTTCCAGGAAAGCAAGTTACTCCCAATGTTTGATCAAGGAGTTCCCTTGACTACTGGGTGCTGTTCAAAATTACAAGGTTGCGGACTTGAACATTGACATTTGCAAACTCAGAATTGAGTCGGCTGTTCAACGCTGGTTATGAAATAAAAGAAAATTTATCCCGGATCCAATACTGCTCAAACTAAAGTTTTTGAGAAGTAGAAATAAAAAACGTGTCAATGAGAGAGAGAGAGAGTTAATCATACTTTTGCGTTATATCAGGTAAACAAGGAATATTGCTGTTCAAGTGCCAAACTAAACCAAGTGACGTATTAAATTTTTCCCAGATGATTAGATTTAATTATATTTGTAAAAGCAATACATTTTAAACTATTTGAGAGCTATCTTATTTCAACTACTTATTCCATAGTTCTGAATTAAATATATCGCTAAACATTTTTTTCTCAGAACAAACTATGCTATAGAAATTTATTTCTAATCTTAGCAAAACCTTAAACTTTGAACTATATGGACTATATTAAAAACTTATACGAAAGTTATGAATAAAATATGTTATTACATGCATATATTTTCGCAGAACAAAGTATGTTTTAAAAATTCAGTAGATGCACATTCATTACTTGAAACAAATTCACAAAATTGAGAAAAGCAATTATTTCCTCATTTACGCAAAATATCTTTGACAAAATTTGATGATTCTGCGTTGAATTCTTATTCTTAAGTAGCGATTCTTCTTTCTTACCAAGTACTTTTCGACTTGCAAATTCTTTTGGCAGAGGAGAAGTCATTAGGTATCTGTCATTTTTATACTGTCCCAAAGGTGCCAACAGTTTGAAACTAGAAGATGTTACATTTATCATTACATTCTGTCAAGATACCTTTTGGCGCTCTTTGTGCAGCTGAATTTATTATTTTGAAAATGTTGCTTCACTAACAACAATCCAGAATGTAATTTGTCAGCGTTGCTTTTATAAGTTTGAGGAATTATTCACTATTGAATTAGAAGCGTCTTATGGGATTTTTCAGTAGTTTGTTTGAGCAAGTAAGATTCCTTAATTAATCCGATACATTTTATTCACTTTAACCATAATAATCATTCTGAACATTGACAAAGTTTTGTGCTTTTAGATATGGATTTAGATTAATGAAAAAACTCCACAAAACTTCATTTTTTAAGGACTTCTCATTATTAACCTGGATAAATGCAATTATTGTTTATCGTTTCAAACCTTGTAAATTTAAATAATAATAGTAGTATTTGTACTTTACGTCTTACTGGAGCAGCATCACGAGCTATTGGCGACACCCTAACAAAACTTCCCTGAGGAGAATCTGAGGGACATGCCAAAATAATTTTGATGCTCTGCAGAGAGAATAAGTAAAAAGTCGTATTTTGACCTGTATCTTCTCCTTATAGCAAAACCTTTTTTTTCGTGTTATTAGATAGGGAAATGGTGAATTGGGGAGAAATATTCTTCAAATTTTGCCCATTTACCAAACAGCCAGTAAGTTAAGGTGATCGTATACCTTTAATGCTTTCGAATTTACAGATATTTCGGTATTAAAAGGTCAAAAAACGCTTGAATTCAATCGAGCTTTTAAATATTTTTTAAAAAAAATTCTCATGTTAATTTTAATATTGATATACAGTGAATGAAAAAATAATAGTTTCGAGAACTAAACACATTAAAAATTTGCTTGAAGTTATGATACCTAGATAATTGTCTTCAAAAGAGTTGCAAATGATAATGTAGAGCATCACAGTAAATGTACGAAAAACTCAAGATATGAAAGATAGTTAATTGATCATATTTTTCCCATTATATATTTTTTTCTTACTATTAGATCAATCATCGCTCAATACAAACACTAAAAATTATAACTGAATTGTGAGATAATATTTGGGGGAAAAAGTTATTGAGGAAACCAAAATTTGCGAAATACACGCAGGGAGAAAAATGAAAACTAAATCTATCTGCCCGTGATAAATTACATGCAAAGTTTTATTTATTTTGTACTTACTAAAATATGTATCGTAAGCCATTAACTTTTAAAGGGAACATAGTAGCTAGCAAACATAGATTTATCAAAATTGAAATCAAGGAAATTTGCTGGTAAACTATATTTTAAAAATAAACATACAACTATTATAGCTAAGGTATTAAAACAAATCCTCTTAAATTTAAAAAGTGAATGAAGAAAAAAAGGTGTTAGAAATACCTAATCAAAACAATGTATGATGGACATTCAGAAATAATGATAGATATTGAAATTTGAGTTATAAAGTTTAATTATTTTAAACACGTGAAACTTTTCCTTAAGAAAGTAACTTCACAAATAAAAAAAAACTTTAACTATACAGTAGACAAAAGATTGATCGGAGTATATCTCCAAGTTATAAAGAAGTTATCAAATAAAGCTATCTTCCTGATAAAGTTTTTCAATCCAGATTGCTTTTTTTTAAATAACATAAAAATAAAATGATTTTATTATGAAAAACAAAGATTTTTAAAACTTCAGTAGTGCATAGTCCAAATTTCTGCGATAAAGAATTAAATCCAAACTCATAATTCTGATTTATTATCACAGGAATTTGCTCAAAAGTCTCTAATGCAAAAGCTATCTATCTATCTATCACTCCATAAAGCTGTCTATCATTCCATAAACCAACAATTTATTCTCACATCGCTAGCTGTAGTTTTTTCGCGTCATATTAAACATAATTTTAATTTTACAAAATCACTTTAACTTGAATTAAAATAAATTCAATTCTAAATTTACTTCAAGCATATTCATCAGTATTTTTGTGGGGATGTAGTTGAGAATTTGAATGGTTTAAATTAATTATGCTACTGAAGATTTCAACAAAACATTTAAACATAGGTTTAATGTTAGGTAAACATAGGTTACTAAACAAAAATAAAAGAATTTGATATGACCTACCTTTACTGAAGAACTCAAATAAAAAAACGTCATTTTTTTATAATGAAGTGCTTCATGTTAAAGTAAAATACAGATTGATAATAAAAGATACATAAAGATAAAAATGAGTTTGACAATCGGTAAGATTAAAACATTAATAAAATTCACGTTGACCATTGAAGAAAATAAACAGTTTATCGGCTTATTGAAATTACATACATTTAAAGGCATGTGTGCTCAATTAAGGCTTAGAAACCTTTCTCAAATAGAATGACATACATCACAATACAGAGAAGGGCAGCACGAAGATACACCCAGGGTAACAGCGAGATTCGAACCCGCATCCTTTAAGCTTCACACAGAGTTTGGCGAGTGATACCGTTCGGCCAGGGATACCCCAATCAAGCAGTTGTAAAACTGATTTATTTATTATTGCTCTGAAGTAACTTCTACTTTAAAAAAGCTTGCGTTTATTTATTTATTTCTTTTTTTATTTATACTAATATACGTCCTGAGTTATGGTGACATTCTAGGACACGTTAAGGACACGGTTCTCAACAGATCACCGAAGGCATGCATTTCTGGCTGCGGTCAGTGTGTGGGTGGGTGACTACTTGGATTAATTTGCGTAGGGACCTAGGGTTTGTGGTATTGGTCCACATTAAACTGCTCTACCGTAAATGGCTCGACTTCATATGCAGGTCGTCCGACTGCCGAAGCGGGGGTGCCATCCTCTCTGCAGAGGATCAAAATTGTGATAGCACGTCTTCGGATCATCCTCAGGGATGTTTCCCAGACGATCGCCAATAGCCCATTGTGCAGCTCTAGTGCAACGTAACTGAACTACAACAGCAACTACCTTCACATAAAAGATGATTCAACAGAACTGTGACAACTGCTCTGCCAAAGAGGCTTCCTTTTATTTATAAAATGCCATTCATATATGTTTGCAAAGTGCATTTTACAAGCCATTGACAAGTTTAAAACAGATAGTACAAGTTAGGGAAACACATCACCAAGACACATCAAAATAAGATGGGATTTTAACCCTCGACCTCAATGCTACTGGAAGTTTCATTGCATGGCGAAACCGCTAATAAAGAGAGGCCTCTTTAAATCTTACGTGCTCTTCGCTTATAAACACTGATTTTCTTCAGTGACCTCATATCCCGAGTTCGCCAAGTTATTAATATGCTGTACTGTGTCAAATTATCGCGAGTGTGTACTTTAAAAACACTTCTAATTAGTGCTTAGATTTAAATAACATATACAAGTGTGCATATGCAATGGCATATCTTCCTGGCAGGTCAAAAGATGAGATCCATGACTGTGACATAAAATGTCTCATGTTTATGACCAGACATCTCAGAAGAATTTCAAGCGACTTTACAATCAAATAGCTTAATGACATACATGAGCTTAAATGATAAAGGATAAACTCACAGTTGAAACTTTGTGCTACGGATCAGCAAAATTTTCTTCCTCAGTTCTTCATAGAATTTTTCATCAAAAACCCTTAAGTTGGTCTTATATTTCGTTGAACTTCATTGAAGTATTCATAGAAGCTATTCACTTGTAAGCGATGTTATTCCTTGATATTTTAAGAAAGAAACTTGCGAAATTTTTTGCAGTAGTTCTGAACCTTATTTTTTAATCTCTCGCCTCTAAACCTACACCCTTCATTTGTTTATTGTCTTATCGACTGAAACAATGCGCTTGCAATCAAATAGGAAATATGATACTTGAAATTCTACTTAAAGTGAATATTTGAAATCGGATTAATAAGCAATAAAAATTGCGGGTTGATATTTTGAAGCTATTGAAAGAACTTAAACTCATACTAGTAATTAACATAAATACGATAAATTTTAGTATAAGATCTTCGAAAAGGAAAATATGGAAATTACGAGTAGCGAGATATCATTCTGATCAGTTATGGTCTTATGTAGCGGACATATATCAGATCAAAAGCATAATTTTTTTCTCATATTTAATTTTTGATGAGTCTCTGTAGTTTGTACTCCATGCAACTGAATTGAAAAGTATTTAAAATCTTTATTAAATTAAAATCTATAATTAAAATCCAGACAGTAATAAAAATATATGTTTTATTTCAAGTAAGTAAGCTCGTTTGATAACTTCTAATGAGTGCAAAGCTTCTTGAGCTGCGATGGATCAGTAGGTAAGGAATTTGCGAAGAGCTGGGGCTCGATCCACAGTGATGGCTTGAAGCCGCGCCCAGCCTCATATCGATGGATACCAGCTCGTCTAGGAAGTAAATACGGCCTGTGTCAAGTGCTGACCACATTGCCAAAGTCATGCCGTTGGTAAAGAAATTGTGGAGCCATATCTACCACGATCCCCTGACCTACTACGGACTGGAGCGCTTTGCAAAGTTTCTTTTGATGCTTTTGCACTCGAACCTATGAACTCATTTGTTGCAGCTGCACCTACATAACACAACACATTATATTTCTGACTTTTCAGATAAGGACTCTTTGTACCATGTTTTATATGTGTGTGTATCGACTAATCATTTAACAACAGCTGTATTCTTTGAGTTTGGTTGGAAAACAAATTACTGTTTTAGACTATATGTCACTGATAAGTGTTCATGCTGTCACTGTGTTTATGCTGTCACTGATAAGGTCATGTATTTGTTCCCTAAAGTCAATGAATTATCTCTGCTTAGAAACAGCGTGGGAAACGTTAATTGAAGTAAGGCCAAATTAGTAAACAATTTGAATAATCTAGAAACTATGAATTCCAGATATGATCAGAACCTAGATTTATGCTTCGTAGATGATGTTGAATCACAGTTTTGAAAGTCTATTCAAAACTTTGCGCTTAGTTGCACAATTAATCTTGAAAGGGAGTAACATAAATTTGAGACCAGTAAATAAAAATAACTGCAATCTGAGACAATGACTTACTTATTCACAATTGACATCATTAAAAAAAACACTTAGTCCTATAAGAAAATAATCTTAGAAACTGAAAAATGTTATGTCAGAAATTCAAAACGCATATGAACATAAATTTAGAAAGAAAACAAATCCACCCATTTAAAATTTTAATATGATTCTTTATATACATCATTTGTCATTTGACTGATAGCAGGTTTAAACTTTTTTCTTTTTTTTCCTTCCATATCTCTCAAAGCATTTTTGCACAAAAATGTTGCCAAAGCATATGATACCATAAATTCTGCTTTTTTTCTCTATAAAGACGAATTAATAAAAGACATTTGGTTCTATAGAGATATAGTAGAAATCACAGTAATTTGTAGTGTAGCTTTTTAACAATAACTTTTGGTGAAATTCGAGATAAAATATGTTTGTATTATCATAATGTTAGGTAGCAAATTTTGCCACAACAGTGGATAATTTTATCAGTTCTAGCTTAGTTAGCGGCAGTATAAGTACTTGATAACCTCTTTTTTAATTAATAAGTTCTTGTTAACTTTGTTTCTTAAGATTATTTCTTAGATATTCATATATCGGCCATAAACTAAGACCAACCAACCTTTAAAACTAATAAAAATAAGTGTAAGTAAAGTGGTTCCGCCATTCCGTAAAACCCTCTGTTAAGTGAAGGTAGTGGGTACAAATCCCACCATAATTTTGGTTGCACAATTGCAATGCTCTATCTAACTTGTGCTACATGTTTTTTATATTAACTAAGGCTTACAAACCATACCTTGTGAAGAACCCATTAGCCTGCATATATATATATGAGTGACAATAAATAAATAAATTTCTTTTACAATACACATGCTAGCCTGTTTGTTCAGTGCAAAGAATGGCTTGTAAACTCTCTTTAAATTGAAGAACAGAGAACACAAAATTGAGAAGAACATTACAAATATATTGAACCCTCTATCTCTACTCTTGGAAGTATCATACTCGTCGGCCACGGAGGTCACAATTATATTTAATTTTTGGTTGCCGTACTTGGTTGCAATATATACAGCTGGCGCTTCTCCCCCTTTCTCTAAACGTTCTGAAAGGTGGAAGTGACTAGTCCCGGCTCACACTGTCTACAGTACTCCTCAATACAAAATATCCTCGGTGGTAGACCTCAGGGTAACCGTGGGAGTAACCGTAGTTTTTCCTTCCATGTAACACAGATGCGGTTTAGTTCCTCCATGAAGTCCTCCAAGAAGGCTTGCTTGTCGCAGTGCTAAATTTTTTTTTTTATAACCGTCGTTGAACAGCCGACACTATTATCGGTTTACGACTACTAATGTTACACTCAATAGCCATGTAATTTTGAACCAATCCAGAAGAATCCTGGATCAATACCCTCAGAGGTATGATTTATTATGGGAACATGTAGGACTTTGTGACAAGACAGATTTGACGTTCATCAGTCACCATTTACTACACATTGTCTTCGGCCTGCGGAGATCGAACCCATGATCTATTGAACATGGTAGGTAGGTAGGTAGTTCATTTACGTCGCACTAGAGCTGCACAATGGGCTATTGGCGACGATCTGGGAAACATCCCTGAGGATGATCCGAAGACAAGCCATCACAATTTTGATCCTCTGCAGAGGGGGTGGCACCCCCGCTTCGGTAGCTCAACGACCTGCACGCGAAGTCGAGCACTTTACGGTAGAACAGTTTAACGAGGACCAATACCGCACACCCTCGGTCCCTACGCAGACTGATCCAAGTGATCACCCACCCGCACACTGACAGCAGCCAGTGATGCTTGACTTCGGTAATCTGCTGGGAACCGTGTCTTAACGATCAGTCCACTGCGGGACCTATTGAACATGGACCCAGTGCCCTACCAACCAGGCTATAGCGGCAAAGGCTTAATATAGGAGTTCTCTGTCTTCTGGCTTGTGTTCAGAATTACAATGCTAAGGAGTTGAACACTGATTGTCGTAAACACTGAATTGGGTTGGCAATCCAACGTTTATAAAACAAAATAAAGCTGAAAGAAATTTAAAAAAACTAAAAAAAAAATGTGATTTCTGCTCTTCTAATTGACATGGGGTTTTAAGGTGTTTTTTATATTTAGAAACAAATCCGCATATATATGTGAATAAATAAATAAACAGCCCCCCTTAGTTCTGTTTATCTGAGTTTAATATCCTTAAAACACTTCAATTACACATTTGAAGTAACATACTTGCTCCTTTTCTATATCTTTTGAGAAATATATTTGGAAAATAAATAAATACCGTCATTTAACACCTAGAATTCTTTTAAATAAATTGCTAAACGCTGAACTGTCATTAAAAAAACATTTAATGCATTACCATTATATTTATAAATAGACTCTTTCTGGAAGGCTCACCCTTCAAAACACGCTCTCAATAAATGATTTTTTTTCCGTCTTAGTTGTTACTCACCAGAATTATCGTGCTTCTCCTTTTTTTGAATCAGAATAATTTTTACCATGAAAATATGATTTTTTATATTTTTTCCGTTTCAACTCAGCTCTATGATTCAATTTTTTGATGCCTGTTATGGGTAAACATTTCACAATAATTCTCATAAACAAAGGAAAAAATTGTCCTCTTTTCACGACACTTCAACTTAATTCTATACACACATTTAAAAACTAGTTTTTAAAAGATTTTCAAAATCGCTACCTTTTTTTAAAGCATGTATAAGAATCAAACTTAAACTATAAGGTTCTGCGAACATTCAGCTAAATAAAGCTAATATCTTCTTACAAAGTTTAAAGCATTTAAGTATAATAAAGTTGGGCATGTAGTAGAAGTACTTTTACTTAAAGTACCACAGCTATTTCAAGCCTTAATTTCTTTTAACTTTAATTAAAGTTTCTATACATTCTGTACTTGTGGTATCAAAGAGATCTTTTTTGAAAGAATTTTAATTAAAAGAAGAAATGTCAAGATAGAGTAAGTTCTTTACATAAACTGTACTCATTTAATCATTGCATTTCAGTTATTCGTAGTTCGTCATTTCTCTTCCTTAGAGTATAAAAAAAAGAGATGCTTTCAGAGAAAATAAATACAGCTAAGGTAAATCAAAAAGGCAAGAAGCAAACAAAATGAAGTCTGAATGAAAGTTTTCTGTTTTTTGGCAGTTGTTTTTCTTGAGGAGTAAATATTCAATTCGAACGTCAATGAGTAGTTTTATACAAGTAAATATTACGTTTTAAACTATCTTGAAATACATAGAAAAACACTTTTTCTTCATTTTATACAAAAAGTATCTAGATAAATAAAGACACATTTGTAACTAAAATTATAATTACTTAAATTCAAGCTACCTGATTCAACTAGTAATTTTACATTTATGCTTTAGAAAAAAATTCAAATAAAATAATCGAATTTCATTTTAATAATATAAGGAAAGTAAAGCTCAAACTTTAATTATTTATAACTTATTTTATAAGGTTAATAGATATTGTGTTATAGTTATATAATTAATAATATAATTGTGCTATATATATATACATATATATATATATTGTAAGTTTATATATACTTAGAAAACCGAAAGTACTTAAAATATTTTTAATAAAGATCAATTACTTTCTTAAATTTTGATCTGAATTATTTCACATTAACAGTGAAGGAAAGGAATTTTAATTAATGTTTACTTGATATTGTAAGTTAATGCATAGTTATAAATTTAATTTACCATGACAATCAACGTACAAGGTCACATTAATGAGACTAAATATCTTAATAGAAAATTGTTTTAAGGTAATTTAATATTCTCGTAGCGGAAGTTGCCTTCATTATGTAAAGTAAACACGATTTTTTTAAAAACGTTACTTATTAATTGTATTTAATAGAGTTTTTAAATATGTTCCTTTTCTATCATAAACTTGAACAGGGTGAAGTTAATGGATTGACGAGACTTTATGGCGAGGAAGTAACATTCATGAGTTTGTCATGGGTGCTATAGGCCAAGACTATGATATGGGTTATCTACCTATAGGGTTAAGGGCATTTATTTTAATGATTAACTAACTCGTTTCATAGTTTTATTCAGTATTCTAAAGTATGAATAATGTTCTAAACGTTGATCCCCTGGGCAAAATTTTACGGAAATGTATCGATTACGGAATACTTTGCCAATTTAGAGACTGGTTTACTGATGCAGAAAAGATTGCACCTAAGAGTTCTGAAAAATTCGGAACAAACGCTTAGAGGGTTCAATACAAAAATCAATAATTAAAACATGGGATTAACTTAACCATACATGGGTTAACTTACACCATACATGGAGTAACATAAGCTATCATTAAATTTCAATATTTATTTGCTCTATAATTAAGGATGGGATAACAAAAAAACTAAAATAAGTGCAAAAAAAATGGACCACCATAAAAAACTTTTCATCTATTGTTTGGATATTAACGATCTAGGACATAACCATAATAGTTTGAGAGGGTGACTTCAACTCTGCTAATGGATCTGTGCAGACAATACTTTAAGTTACGAAATCAGGCACAAAAATGCACTTTCTCTGAATAAATATACATTATTTTCGACGGATTCGAATTTACGATCTTTAAATATAGGTAGAGGGTAGAAATATGGTCTCAAAGCCTTGGTCAGAGTGGCCCAAAGTTTGGAACCCTTAATGTTAATATTACGTTTTGCGTACTTAGCCTTATATCGAGGACGTTTTAAACGAATTGAAAAGTTTTTGCACACAATTATAAAATTTGCTTATTCAAAAATAATTCCATGTAAAATATATTTTCATCCATATCTTTTATACGATGGATTTGGATTTTGAACTGTGCTCAATAATGTTTCAATTTGCTTAAAAAGTTCTCTAGATAGGATAATATACGCAAAATGTAAAATTTACATTACGGGATCCAAATTTTGGAACGCTCGCCTGACCTATCTATTAACACAATATTTCCCAGTTTGCGCCAAACCGCCATATTTGAGGTGTCAAAAATCCGAATCTGTCGAAAAGAAGAGGTATGTTCATTTAGAAAATGTATGATTTTGTGCCTAATTTCGTAACTTAAAATATCGTCTGCACTTATGAATTAGAATATTTGAGGTCACTCTCTCGAACCATTAAGATTGAGTCCTAGAACATGAAAATTTGATCTTTAGGTCAAAAGTTGTTCAGGATGGTCCGTTTCTTGCTTTGCGCCGCTGTGCATGAACTGCTACAAACATTTAATAGTAAACCGATTTTTACATATTTTATTGTAGATACTTAATTTACTCAAGAAATGGGTAAACTTTTATGATTCAAATTTATATGACAGTTTCAAATGGGAAACCGTAGCATTATTTGTTGATTATTACTGGGTGTACAGTAGCAACAATGTCTGCAATATTCACATCCATAGATTCATGGAATATGTATGGTGGCTTCTTGCAGGGAGCAATGTAGAAAAAAATCAACTTTAATAAATATTCAATTACATTAATCAATTTATCATTTATCAAATCATTCATTAATTAAATTTTTAAACTGATCATTAAAATTAACGTACATTATGATAATGATACTTAAGGTAAATAAAACAACATAATTTTGGTAATAGAGAACAAAATATACGTTATTTAGAACATTCATTTGGTAATTTTTTCTTTTTATATAGTTAAGGTTCACCAGGAATACCGTTTTTCAATTCTATAGTTCTTATTACTACACATTTTGTAAAAAATAAAATCATGAAGAGTAAGTTTTACCAAATATATGATTTTTATATTTTTCTCTCAGCTACAATCATAAAATTGCCAAATTTTACCACATTACATGTTATAAGACCATAGATTATTGTTGGTTTTACAAAAATCATTATCAAAGAGCTTCAGTTAAACTTACTGAGCTTTTTGGTGACTCCATAAATCCAAAAACACAGTAAATTTTACAATACTCTTTTAGATTTACACATTAAACATGTAACACATTCACATTTAAAAATAATTATATTTAATACATATTTTTAAAACATTTAACTAAATATTTTTTTTTAAAAATCAATAAACTTTACATAAAACTCTTAAAATATTTTTTTTCTTAAGTTAAAAAATGCTCTGCCAACTACAGTTTTAAAAACAGAAAAAATATTAGAAAGATTTTTTGCACTTAAAAATCCTAAGCATTAAATTAATAAAAGAAACCTTTATTCGTTTGACTAATAAAATATATCCTTCATTAAATCATCAAAATATGATATTTTAGTTTTTAAGGAAACATTTCTACTTTTCTAAAGTATAAGCATATACTTGACTTATACTTTAATGAAAAATTAAATTACTATATGAAATAAATCATACTATGCACACATTTTCAAAAAATATTTTTGAAAGAAATTATACGAAAATTATTAACTTGCCTTAACACCTTCCTAAATCAATTTATAAAAACGTCCTGTCAACAACACTGAGGAAAAATATAAGTCAAAAGTGTCAAAATGAAGTAAAATTTACTGTGTTTCTGGCTCCATAAGAAGACCGAAAATCTAGGTAATTTTTATTGAAACACTTTGATAGTGATCTTGGTAAAATTAACAATAAAATATGGCCTTATAATGTTGGCCTTATAAGGCATAAAAATCATTTACTCGGTTAAATTTACTTTTACGTTTGTATATTGTACTAAATATGTGATAATAAGAACTATAATTTTGAAAACCAGAAATTCTGGTAACCATGCGAGCGAAAAAATTACCAAATTGAAGGTTTAAATACGATATATCTCTGTATTATTAACCATACTTATGCTGTTTGTTTCTTTTTTTTTCAGAAATATCATTAAAATAAAAACATTGCAGTAATTTTACCAGATTTTTTTTTCCATGAATACTTTTAAAAAAGGGTATACATTTATATTTGGAGTTTCTCATTCTGTAACTTATCTCTATTTTTCTCTCAAAACATTTTTTAGGTGTTTTAGATGAAATAAGATGAAAGATGTCGTCAATGTATAAAATATTTCACAAATTTTATTAATAGATTTCTAAAAATCTAAAAATGAATCAAAATTATAACAGAGATTTATTAGAAAGAAAGCAATAAATCCATAAATAAAAAATTTCTAGTTTGACTAATGAAATATACGCAGTTTTAAATATTAATTTTGTTTTTTCACGAACATCTTTACTTTCACGGACATCTCTTCTTAAGTTTTATCAACTTAACTTTCATTTTACTGAAAAGTTACATTCTAATTTATTTAAATGAATCATATTTAATAAAAATTCTGAAAACATTTCATAACTCAAACAAAAAACAATCATTAACTCTTAAAATCTGAACTCTAAAATAAGTCGTAAAGATGCAGTGCCCACACGACTTTTCAAAAGGGGACCGACATTCCATTATGAGTTTTTCATTCGGCAACTAAACCCCATTCTCCTCTCAATAAAAAGAAAATCAGAAGCTGTTAAAAAGTTTTCAGAAGTTTTAGATGAAACAAAATGATGGCTGTCATTTCATAAAATGTTTCAGAGATTTTATCATCCGAACGGAAATGAAGGCAGTTACTGTCTAATGACTAAAAAGGTTTTCAAATGAAACTTTTAAGATAAATTACAAGAGAAAACTTTCCTTCTTTTTCAGCAAAGGACCTGAATGCTCAGTTATAGACCGAAATGACGAAAACGTTTAGTGCCATTTTCAGTTAATCTTTTGTTTTATCTTGTACGTATTGTTTAAACCGAATGTGAAGATTGTGGACTGATATTTGATAAAAAAAAATAATGAGGTTAAAAATAACAAACAAGTTTAAAGGATACCAAGTATAAAGTATTGGTCAAATTTCCGGAAAAATATCTAATATCTTAATTCGATTAAAATAATTTACTAAATCGGATGACGTAGAGAAAACTGAATTTTATTTATTTTAATTGATATTTTAAACACAAGAGAATTTTCAGTGTAAATGATGATTTCTAATTTGTTTCCTCGTAAAATTCTAATTCTTATTCTCTCAGTACTATTTAAAAAATACTAAATGCTACTGTTTAAAACTTGAAAAGATTTTCAATTAAACTAAGATAAATTGCATAAGAAAACTTTTTTTCAGAAACAATTGAACTTGACAATAAGATTAAAAAAATGTCGATAGTTACTTCAATTAAAATATCTTTGCTATTTCATTGAAAATTTTATTGGGTTAGAAGAAAAAAAGTAAGTTTAGTTAACCGTCAATATACAGTTATTACGAGACAAAACAAAAAAATTCGATTTATATTTAAATTTCTATATATATTTTTTACAATTTTATAATATTATGATAAGCAATAGTTGTCATTTTCTCTGAGTAAAATTGTGGTCAAAACTATGAAAATATGGTTTCAGTTACTGTGTTTCTGTTACCATGGGGACACCGAAAAGCTTTTTAATTTGTAAGGACGCGCTTTGCTAATGATTTTGTTAAAATTGACAATAAAATATAGTCTTATAATATGTGATAAAATTTGGTTAATGGTAAAGTATGGTAATGTCATCATAGAATACGTCATATGTCGTGAGAATATGTCATAAGTACTATTTATTCGGTTACATTTACTTTTCAGGTATGTATTTTATTCTATATGTGTAGTAATAAGAACGATGATTCTGAAAACTGAAACTTTCAATAAACCATAACCATACGAACGGAAAAGTTACCAAAGCATATTTAAGTACCAAATATTTCGGTTACGTTACTATAATTTTTTCCTTCGTGTTGTTGATATGACAAATGCGCAAGCAACTTTACTAAAATAATTATTTAGTCACACACATGTTTTAAGTGCGGATTTTAGTCCATGAATTTTAGTATTTAAAGTGCCCCAAAAAAGTTTTTTTTATTGAACGAAATAATTGAACTTTTAACTAAAGGCTCAGCACATCTGAAAACTACCATTGCAAATTGAAGAAAAGTAGACGGCCTGAAAATGAAATTTTCCAAATTGTCTTCTTTTGTAAAGTATTCAGCGTATTTGAATTCAAAAAAATTAAACTATATAATTAATTTTTATATTTTATTTTTCATTTCAACGTGTTTGCTCTCTTTTTTAACATCCGAGTAAATCCTATTACATAACGAACATTTTTGTCCTCTACCAAAAATAATATTGCTCTCGTTTCTCCAACACAGAAAATGGCTAACTTAATTTTCCATTAAGCAGCAGCTGATGCGAGACTAAATTGCACACGAGGAAAAACACGTTTCATCGGTTTTTTATGAGCTGACTTAACGAACAACGTAACTGTTATCACTTCTTGGAATGTCGGTGCCGTTAGATTCCAAATAGGATAAGTCGTGTTGATTAGTACCTAAAATGCGTTCGAGAATGATTTTTGAAATTTTTTTTGTCTCGAAATGAGTTTTAGAGCAAGAAGACATTAAGGAATTCAATTATTTGAGGGAAATGATTTTTGCAAAAGAGCGAAACATAGGAAACATTTTCATTTATTTGCATTTGATGTGAGTTTGTTTCTGAAAATCCGTTTAAAATTGCATGACTCTCCGGACATATTTTTGAAAAAGAACTTAGTTAAACATTAACTAATCCTTGCAGACAGAATGTAGTTTCCTTTAAAATGCGCTTTTTGCATAGTAAAAATAATCCTTTATTACTTTTTCATTTTTTGCATACAAATTACGTTTAAAGGGAAGAAAATAACTATACAAGAATATCTAGTTCGCTTTTAAATGACAAATTTTAATTTCTAATAAGCTAAAAAAATATATTTGGAAAGTGATTTTTTAGTTTGTATTTTTCACGTGGAAGCTTTTATTAGGGTAATCTTTCTTATTTACTTTGAAAAAAGCGTAGCCCACTTGTCACCTTGAGGCTTCTCCCTGCATGATGTTATTTTAAAAATTAATAAGAGAAACTTCAAGTGCCTCCTTACAAAATTTTTATCTTTAACTCACAACAGTATATTAAAACCAGATTCATTTTTTTATCTTAGGTTCAACCTGCTCTCTACAAATAATACATGATGTATTGAAGATGATGAAACATTGCAATATTTATTTCTCTCATATATGAGATACACATCTTATGCATCTCATAAATATAGCAAAAAAACAGAAATTTAAGAAAAACAGAAATTCAAAAAAAAGTTTTTATCCATTGAAATGCAAAACAATTTACCATGCTTTTGTACGTTTGAAGCAGTGATGCATGAGGCAGAAGTAGGTATGTGCTAAAAGGTTCTTAACAGCTCTTCGTTTCATACCCGGCATCCGCTTTTTATAATTATAATATAGCAAATTTTTCTGTGAATTATTTTTATCTGGTTAATAGGTAAATAAATAAATGAATAAATAAGCGAATAATGTGTTAAATCTTATCATCAATTATCATCTTATGTACAAAGTAGCTTTATCAAAAATGAAGCAAAAATATTCTCAATGTGTGGTTAATTGGAGTAAAGATATTTTTGTTTCTATGGTCTTAATCTAAGTTTAGGTAGATTTCAATGGCGATTTATCATAAATAAATAAATAAACTGGTTTTGGTCAGTCAATTGTTATGTGATAAACTCTACCGTGAGGCATGTTCTTAACTCAGTAATAAATAAATATATGCAAGATGTAAGCCGTTGTCACTAACCTTATTATGCATGCTTTACCAAAAATAAAGCAATAAAGAATATTTTCAATAAGTAAGCGCAAATTAAAACTTAGATGAGGATAAGATTCAAATTACCAAATCTTGTATTGCTCACTCAAATCTTGAATTATCAGTGGACTGCACAGGGATTAAATAACAAAGAGTTTTTGATGTTAGTAATCCTGCTTTGCTGAATGTTTATTCGCTTGATTTCGATAACGATTTTGATTTAATTTTTAATCACTTGAATATCAATTTAAAGCTTTGTTTTACACATTTTTTTTGTTAATTTTTTAAAAGGCTATAAAATTTCTGGACATACGATTCAACCATAATTCTATGTTCAGAAAAACTTTTGAACTGAACAGTGAAAAACAAATTCTGATCATAATATTTGTTAAAGGAAATGAATATTTGTTTCTGATTGTTTGCACATAATTTAGAATTATAAAAATTCAATTCTTTTATAAGAGAAACTAAAAATGTTAAAATATTCATTACTTTGAAGGGTGAGTTTCCCAGGTGCTTAAAAAATGAAAGCTTTCTGAATATTTGCTTCATTTTTAATACTTCTACAATAAAATTTTTATTTAAAGAATTTGGGAAACAAAATCTGCACTTTGGAATTCTTTTCAATTTATATTTTTATACAGTATTTAATTTTAGATTATAATCATGTAAAAAAGTCTGTTTTATTTATCTTATTCAGTTCTTCGTGTTTTAATTTTATTTAAATTTTATTTCATATCCAGTATAATGATAAAATTAAATAATTTAAATGAATAGGAAGATAGTAAATGGGAAATGTAATTAAAAAAAGAAAGATTATGATTTTTTTCAATTGTTAATTTACAACTATAAAAAATACACTATTGAATTTCTAAAATTATTTAGTATAAAAAACGTAATGTAGCACATTATCTGTTAAGTTAATATAATCCCAGCTTTCTCTGCTTTTAATTTTATTTTTGTATAAATAGTTAGCGTTAAAAAAGTAAATTTCAATTCCTTAAGGTTTGTTTTCAGAAACAGTTTTTTTTTTCTCCAAGAAACAGTATCCAATTAAAAATCCATTCGAATAGATAAAGAATTAATTAAATATAGATTTGAATTTAATTAAATTGATTTAGAATAAGATTTTTATCCCTTTAAAAGCAGATAAAGATTTAATTCTCTCCTTAATAGTGAGTTTTATTGCAATCTGATTCTTTTTTTTTAACATCAGTTAATTCATTTAAGGATAAAAAATTTATTCATTTCTCTAGGTTTAAGTTTACTTTAGAAATGAAATTTATTTGATGAATTTCGCATTAATTTTATTGAACGAAATTGAAGTCATTAAATATTACTTTCCATTTTTTTCGTCATTACTTATATTTTTCCTCTATTTACTTTCGTAAAAATTAATTGAAAAATAGATTTAAAAAATACGTTTTTATTAAAAATACGAGAAATATTAATAAATCTTTTTTTTCAAGCAAAATTGTTATTGTTAAAAAAGGAGGATATAGTGATGAATAAGAGTTTCGATTTATCAATTAAACAATTATATTTCTACAGTTTTTAAAAGAGAATAAGTAATTGTATATCATTAAAGCATTAATTATAATTAAAGCATTAATTATAATTATTCAAAATATGTTACAGATACTTCTTAGAATAACTGAAAAAATAGAGGGGTAGTTTTTTTAACGTCACACGTTTTTTCTCCAGATGTTAACTTTCAAAATAATACTTGTATTTGAAGTTGATAATTACTTGAATCAGTTGTCTAAAATTCATTGTTTCACCTTTTATGACCATACGTCCAGATTCCGTTTATGCCCTTTTACGTCCAGATTCATAAAAACTATTTTCTTTTACAGTTTCAGCCGTTTTTTTGATGTCACAGCTTTTATTCACTACAGAAAAAGAAAGAAACAGTGCTGAGTTTTAAAAACTGAACAACTCTATTCACTTAAGTGAATATGATTTAAATTATATATTAGAGTTACAAAATCTATTTTAAAAATTGTGTTTTGTTATTATATGTTATTTTTTATAAGATTTGAAATCATGTTAAGTTTTAAAAATAATAGCTTTTTTTTCCTAAAAATAAATGTTTCTTTTTTCTTTCTTCATTAGACAGAATGTATGGTGTTCGTATTACAAAAATGAATTAAGACTAGTATGGAAGCTAAGAATTTACTGCATGAGACAACCAAAGCTAAATGAAACAAAATATGCATTTCAACTTATCGTTCCCAAAAAGACAGCTTCCGGCTAGTAAGGAAATCACAATGAATAGATAGTGTGATTTCCTTACTAGCCGAAAGCTAGTAAGGAAATCACACTATCGATTCAATGCAACACTATCGAATTGCAAGAATGAATTAAGTCTAGTATGATAACTTAGCATTTATTTTATGAGACCACCAAGGGTAAATGAAAGAAAATAGGTATTTCAACTTATTGTTCCTAATAAGACAGCTTTGAACTAGTTACAATAGCACACTGAATATACAGGGTGTTCCAAAATTCTCTTTACAACTTCAAAAATTCATAACTTCGAAAATAAACAAGATATTTATATTCTGTCTTTTGCATGTATTACTGCAACTAATAAAGTTTTGTTTAGTACACTTCAACATGCGCACCATTGGTGACCCTAAGCACTTCCAGTCTGTAATCAATTTCAAGCCAGGTGATGTAAAGATAATTTTGGAACACCCTATATTATATTTATCTTACAAAAATGAATTACGATAGCTATGAATTCACTTCATCAGAAACAAGCTTAAAACCTATACGCATTATAATTTTATTTGTTTCAAAATTTAAAAAAAATCATTAGAGAGTTAAATGCGTCAAACGAGAAATTAAAATTATTTAAAACTATAATAATTAAAAATTAGTCCCTAGAGTGATTTCATGCTGAAAATATATTATACTCATTCTCATTAGACAAATAAACTGGTTTTGATGACTTTACGTTTGCCTTTGATCTACTCTTTTTTTGCGAACCATAAATAAAAATTTAGAAACATTTCTGTTCTGTCTCATTTAAACTTTAATTTATGTCTGATCCCAATGATCCGATTTTTACTTACTGAGTCTCAAACTAATTGCCCAAAGTTCTAACCTTAACTTTGTTAATTAACTGGTGCAGATGATATTTTAAGTTGCACGAACAGATGCAAAAACGCACTTTCGCTGATTAGACATGATTTTTTGTTGTTGACAGATTTGGTTTTCTGACCTCCTATGTATAGGTGGTAGCCGCAATCTAGGAAGGTCTCAAAAGTTTTGTCAGGGGAGCAGTCGAAACTTACGACCTTTTAGTCGTTTGTTTCCGTGTTGTTGTTGTCGTGTCTATGCCAGTGCAAAGATTAGAGTCCTCCAAAAGTCTTGATAACAAGGTTTGCAAGTTCTGGAGCCTATGGAGAATTTCGATGGGAGGTGCTCCAAGTTGAAAGAGGGAGCCGATAATGGCCTGGCAGTCAAAAACATGGTCTGGAGTTGGTTGCAAATGAGGACAGTACTTGCACATGGGATAGAATTTGCAAGTACTGTCCTCATTTGCAACTAACTCCAGGCTCCAGCTCCCGCGGACCAACAGGCAGAAGTCCAACCTTTCCGGAGGCAATGGCACCCCTCTTCTATGAATAGTGCAATATATAGTACGTTTCCGTATTTCACCATATTGAAAATATTTCCTAAGTGATCTGAATTTTTTCCCCACATAATTATAAATAATGATAATAATAATAATTTCATGTAAAATTTGCAATCAAAAAAATATTTTTAATAATTATAATTGCTCTACATATTAGTAATCAAGAAAATTTCGAATTGCAAGGTATACAAACTTTTACATCATTTTAAAGAATCTTTCTTTAAATATCAAAATATAAGTTTGAGCATAATAGGTCAATAGCTTCTAAGATATCAAAGAAAGTTTTTCTTGAAAAAGTCATACGTTTTGATTGATTTCACGAGAGCTATTCAATTGATTGCGCGATTAGACTTGCATTATGCACTAATTTTACATTATGGGCTAATTTATACAAGTTGATATTATCTATAATTTCGAAATTTTACTTTATTTATCCCGAATTCATATTACTGCTTCACTTTTCTATTTGTATGTGTGTTCAAATCGAATTCCTAGCGTGAAAATTTCAAACTATTAAATAACAATAAACGTATAAAATAAATAAGTGAGTAAACAATCAGTAAAACTTTTCTTTTACTTAATTAACAGACTGCTTGCAGAATTTTTTAAATTTCTTCAGAACCACCCCAAGACAACATCAATGATAACCATTCATATTTTTTTTAACTTTGAAATAAGTAGGTGCAATGGTGAGAAAAATAATTTTAAATCAAATTTTCTAACCAAAGAATAAAATATGAAAGTATAGATTTTGCAAAAAAAAAAAAATTCTTTTTCCTTCTTTGATTGATTAGCTGATCAATCAATTTTAATTTTTTAACAGAATTATTTGCCGAGCATTGTCGAAAGCTACATTTTTGTTCCTCAGTATTGCTTTTTTCTAAAAAAAAAATCTTCACCAAACCCTATTAGTTAAAAAAAAAATCTTTATAAGTTGTGACGAAAAGTAAAATTTGAAACATTTTTTTCTTACTTCTCTGTGTTACATACCATTATTAGAAAATATTCAATTTTATGTCTTTTTATTTTTTACCTTCAACTACGGCTAATTTGAATGTATATGTGCTTACTACTAGAATTCTGCAACTATTTTTTTCTCGCAGTGTCAGAAAAAAACATATTTGAGAAACTTATTTTTCCAATAAATTGTTTAACTTATTTTTTTTCTTCAGTTAAGCTCCTCATTTACCATTTTGTTTTAGAAGGCACTTGGTAATTTTAGGTAATTTTATGTTATTTTTTTATAATGGACGGGATTATGCCGCGTGTAAGGAAGATTAACGAACGAAAAAGTTTTAAGAGGATTTAAACTTTTTTCCCTTTCTAGCTTTGGTTTTTAAGTTTGCTATGATAATCTTTTTTCTTCATCCCAAACGATAAACTTTTTTTTCGTCTTTTTAAAAAAAGGCTTATAATTTTTGTCAATACGAATATATTATAATAAAAACGTGCATTACAAATTCTTTTTACAAACGAATAAAAATTTCTTTACTTTTTCCAAAAGTTCGTATCCAAAAATTTGGATACGAACTTTTATCTATTCGTTATCCAAACGAATAGATAAAACTCACTACCCTGAATTTATATTTGTATCATAAATATTTTAGCAGTAAAAACCAGTGAAATTGCTGGATTGTTAAATACTAAACTAGAAAAACTATACTATATACTATATGAGAAATAGTAGAGAAACCCTGATATTGTTGGTCGCCATCAGTAAAAATTCAATAGAAGCTATAAGAGTATTTACAGTAAATAATTTATTTAACTCTTATTTAACGGTATTTACTTGCAATTTTCAATTATCAACCCTAATATTATTCCCAGTTATTTATAATTTTTCTATTATTATTCAAAATTAAAGGCCTAAAACTAAACTTATGTTAAAATGGAACCTAATAAAAAGTGAACTTATTTAAAAGTGAACAGAGAAAAAGTAAGTTTATTTACTTTTAATTATGTAAAGACTTGAGAAAAAAAAACCTGATGCAATTATTATTTTTATGACTCATCACGATGATTTACATACTATGTATTTTTTATTACAAAAATTTTTACTTATTCATCAGTACTGATATGAATTAAATGATATGATGATATGAATAAGGAAAATAATCATGTGTGAAATAAACAAAATATACATAATCATAATTATATAAATAAAAAATGACTTTGTATGAAGTATATTTACAAAGCAATTAAGTATATAGAATGGTTACCATAGTGACGGGTAATATGAATTGACCTCAGTTATTAGAGATGTTGAGCATTCCTACATTCACGTATGTATATTTTGCGCAGGCGCAGTTATTAAAGAATGATTTTAATTCTCCACTGAAAATGGGCAGAGAATGTTTACGAGAAAGTGATTATTATACGAAACAATCTCTATTATACGAAATACGTTATTGAATAACACAGAAATAAGTTCCTGTTTGAAGAGAGAAACAAAGCAATTGGCTTTCGACTTTTAAGTATTTTTCTTGAGCATATACATTTTAATAAAAAAAAAACTTTGGATTTTTTAAACAATTTCTTGAAAATAATTTGCGTTGAATACAATTGAATATTTATTTTAAAACACAAATGAGATCATACTCATGAATAAAATAAACTTATAGATTGTTTTCTTGATATGGCTCAAATAATGACAAAGAAACATTTTTAAAAAGATGAATAGGATATCCTTGAGGATTTTAAAACAAACAAGACCTTTCCAAGGACATGTCGAATCTTTGACAGAGTCATTGAAATGTAAATTATGTTGCGCCTCTGTGTGATACAAATCCATGTTTATGAAAACAAACTAAGCGAATTTTGATCTACATACATTTCGTTTATTCTTTCAAGTAACTGTGCATAAATGCAAATATTTGTATATCTAAATAAGGAATCTTACACATACGCTTACTGATAAAAGAATTCAGTTCCTTGTGTTATTATCGATTTTAATTATTTATTTTTTCCGGAATGCTGCACAACTTAACTTGTTTATTTATTGTCATTTTTCTTTATTTTTTGACAAGGAAATTTAGTCTCTCCCGAAAGGCAGAGTTATCTGGAAATGTTAAGTTGACTTTGTGCGTTAACAGGAGAAAAAATTATCGCTTTGTTATATAATAAAAAGAAAAGTATTTACTTTTTAATAAAAATCGAAATTAAAATCTAACGTTTAGATAAACATATTTTTGTAACGAAGTGAAATTTATATTAAGTCAAAATGAAAATAGAGTTTCATCGAAATAATGTTAAGGCTATTTAAAAAGTATTGATGGTATGAAAAATGCATTAAATGAGATTGAAAAACTAACAGCATAGTTTTTTTTTCTGTAGGTAATCACGTTTAAAACCACACGATTTAAGATGAATAAAATTACCTCATAATATTTTTATTACAATAACAAACTCATTCATTGAGACATTTTCATTTTTTCACGTACATTGCTAAATCTAGTGCAAAGAAATTTTATTCTCTCATTGGGCTAATTCTACGACTCGAAGCTTTTCGAACTCATTCCGAGTTCTTACAAATTTTTAGAAGTTTTTCGTATAAGTTTATTGGCTGATAATCGTTTAACGATTGAATTATCAATTAATTCAATTAACACTCCTGGTGTAACTATTTTTTATTAAATAATAATTCTTTATCAATTTTAAATAATTTTTTCAGAGACTTAAACTAAAACAAAAAAGCTAAAATCTTAAAGAATAAAAAAATATAATTCACGATATTTACAAACTTGGGAAATCTACCCCACTGAATGTGGTTTGATTGGAATATTTTAATTGCATCTATAAAATTGTCAATTTAATTTTTTTAATGTGTATTTAACATGATCTTTTATTTTTTCTACGAGTGACAAAAATTATTGTCAGATGAACTGAAGAAGAATAATTTTTTTATTAAAATAAAAAGTTTATTTTCAAATTTAACTCTACCACAAATCATTTATTTATAACAAAAATAGAAGAAAATAATATCTTCTCGCTTCTTTTAAGAATAAAATGGATTAAACTTTTCATTTTGCTTTCGAACGCCACCATCCGAACAGTTTACAGCGGGCTCCAAAAAGCTCCATGTCACGGAACTGACCCTTACATTCATTTCCCCCTTTTTTTTATTCTTCCGCAAAACAATTTTCACTCATCTATATTTAGTTTCATAAATTTCTGTGTCGTACGAAAAAAAATTGAAATCAGATATTTGGCTTTTGAAACATAATTATTTCATTTCGTAAAGATACGCATTTTTGAAACTATTTTTTTAAAAAAGAATCTTAACAAGCTGCTTGCATGCATGGAATCAAATGTTAGGAATATTTCATAAATTTACGTTACAATCCGTACGTTCCCGTACGTAAGATTTTGAGTACTCACATACACTTCTAAAGTGCATATGCGCATTTTTGAAAGAAGTGCGGAAGCGCTCATGCGTACCTATGTGGATAAAGAAAGCTATATTGAAAAAAAAACTCATTCAGTAAAAAGCGCTAACGTAATGAGTGGAATGAAATCACGAAATGAACTTTAAAAGTGTTTTTTTCCACATTTTTATTTTATTGTACGGATGAAAATATTACAGAAGAATTATTTCTTAAGGGGTCACAGTTAAAAATGACCAAAACATCGAAAAAAAATTTATTGCTTATAATAAAACTTCAAATTATTTCAAATGCACTGAAAAAAATCATCTCTCTATCGGCAGTTTTAAAAAGGTTGTGAATGATTTTAGATTGTTCTAATACTGAAACTTGATCAGCAGACAGACTTCAATGTGCTTTTTCCCATAGATGAAAATTTTGTGTTTTAATCTTAAGTAAATCCCTAAGGAATTTTTTGTTATTTAAGATAAAGCTTTGAAGTAAAATTTTTATCTTAAGTAGTTCGTTAGGTTGGTTCAGTTCGTTAGGTTGTCTAAAATAATAATTTAAGTTTTCATTTGTACTTTAGTATTTAAAGCATTTGTGCATATTTAAAGATAAAAAACTTAATTTAAAGGTGATTATTTATGTTTATTTCTTATCATATAAACAATGCCATGGTGCAGCATACTTTTACACCAATTATTAGTGAAGGAGCTTTCCTTTTTCGAGTATTAGCTTATATATATTTAACAATACTCAAATTCTGTCTCAGGAGATAGAGAGTTCGCCTTCCAATGCGGCGAACCGGGTTTGAAACCCAGTCGATATGAATTCCGTATCCAGCTTGCACCGACCACAATGCTGACGTGAAATATCCTCAGTGGTAGATGGATCATGGGTTAGAGTCCCCTTGCCATCAGGTTAACCTTAGGAGTGTCTTCTCGTAGTCTTCCTGTCCAAGTAACGCAAATGTGGATTATCTCCACCAAAAAGACCTCCACGAAAGCATTTCTCCCAATACTCGATCCAGGAGTTCCCTCGTCTTCTGGATTGGGTTCAAAATTACAAAGCTACGGAGTTATAGAATAAAATTCTGTCTCAAGAGGTGCGTGAGAAAGAAGTACAGCACATAATGGATTCTATTTTATTTCACGACAGAGAAGGAAATAATTTTCTGAACTTTCTCGAACTCGTAGTTTCCAAGACGAGTTTCCTTGTCTTTTGAGTTGGGTTCAAAATGCAAAATTATAAGTAATTATTGAATAAATATTAAACTCAGAATTGGGTTGACTGTTCAACGGTGGTTATAAATTAAATAAAACTTGCGTAAGGAAGAGAACGGAATAATACGTAAAATTGCCAAAGCTCCTTACCGTGTTAAACGTTACCTAAACTGCAAGCTCTGTCGCCTTGGAGAGGACATGGACTTACCCCATATTTCCGTCTGTCCTGCGCTCATCTCCACTACTGTGTGTGGACGCTACTGGGAAGCTAGGGCCCGTATGGGCTAAGCATGTCACTATGCCAGGGATGGCGAACCAATGGCACGTGTGCCATTTATGGCACGAGTCACAATATTTTGGGCACGCCACCGATCACAATTGTTATTACACCTTGAATCGTTATTACGCAAATTTTATTACACTATGAATCATTATTACACAAATGTTATTACACTATTAATAACCATAAAAAACAAGCTAACAATAAATAACTAGCAAAAAAATAAATAACAGTCTTGCTTAAACTAACATCTTACAACCTAATATAAGTCATTTGTCATTTAATCTGGAACAGCAGAAGTCACACTGATGTCACTTTAAATTGTTTTAGGATAAGGCAAAATGTATTTTTTCTCAATGCAAATAAAGAGTTTTAAGTTGATAGTATTTAGTATTATTGTTTTGCCAATAATCACGAAGTCAAAATTATTTGACGGCACGTCTATGACCTCATTAAACAATTTTTTAGAAAAATTGGCACGTTGGTGTATAAAGGTTCGCCATCCCTGCACTATGCATTCAATTCTATTTATCTCTTTTTGCCTTGTTTTTCTTGTTATTTTATCCTTTTTGTTCTTTTAAATTGGCCTGCCATAGGAAATATATATATAAAAAAAAAAAAAAAAGACGTACACTTACGTGCTTAAAAAACCAAAAATGCATTTTTTAAATTTTTAATAATGTTGCGAAATAAACAAAGAAAAAATATTTAATTTACTAGGTTAGTTCGTTATACTAATATATTTAGTGAATATTGCCACGTCAGACTACTTAACCATAAAATATTTCGTTCGAGATCATGAATACAAATATCTACTTTCATTTAATTTATTTGTTTAATTAATAAATAAATTAAGATGTATGTAAAATTTAATCAAGATACATCTAAAATCTAAATAAGTATATATATATATATATATATGTATTTTGAAATTTATAGAAGTTGAAATTATGTTATAGAAATAGTAAAAATGAGTTATGTGACAAAAAATGATAGGAAACCCTGAAGCAGAAGGAAATTAAAATGGTTCTAAAGTGTTAAACGATAAATAAAACGTGAAATTTTCCACACTTTAAACCAAGAAATAAAGACTGAAGACTATAAAATCTTAATATAATTCTTATTCTCTGTGCCAAATAAATAAAATTTATTTTTGCACGATCGTGAAATTTCAGTTGACTCAGCAGTTTCCAAAACTTCTTCTGCTACAGCTGAGAAATTTGATCCTTATACTTGTTGACAGTTTCGCTGGATGGAGAGAAAGGATATTCCGTGCATGTCGGCAGTACTGACAATTGATATGTGTTTATCATACATCAAAAACATATCAAATTTTGTGGAGAAACAAAAACTCAACATGTTTTTGAAGTTTGGAAGCAATTTGATATCTGATATACGGTCTTCGAGTGAGTTTTTATTGGATTGAACTAATAAACCATTGGAATAGTTAATTGTTTTCAAGGAACTTTTTGTAACGACGTAAGTCAATCTAGCATTTTTGTATAATACATAATAGTTTTTGTCCTTGCTCGCTCCCGCTCACCACATCAGTGATTGTTTTTTGTCAATTCTGCTACCAATTTGTAATTCTTTTCCAAAATTAAGTTAGATTTCTGAATCAAAATTAAAAAAATGAATTATTTCAAAGATTCTAATGTTTGTTGGTCGCTGAACAAATAGATTTTATGGGGAGAAAGTTTAAACCCAATAATTTTTCTCAGCTAGCAATGTATCGTCCTCCACGAACTTTCAGTTACAATAATTGAATTCGAAGTTCAATTATTATAAAACAGTAATCAAGTTTGCTTCTTTTGAAATGTTGTAGTATTATAAAATTAATAGGTAATATAAGGTTATACAACAGATTTAGTAATAGAATAATTTAATACAATTGTAAAAATCATAAAAATCAAACATTACGTAGAGTTGTGCAACTTTAGTTTTGAATAAAGTTGCTACCTTGTCTTTTAATAAAAATCAAGCAGAAATAACTGAAATGGAGAAAGAAATACAATGAATATATACACCGAAGAGTGATTACATTTTGACAACCCTGCTAATAACATCTAGGACCACCTTTAGCCCTCAAAACTGCTAGCACCCGCCGTGGCATTGATTCCACAAGGTGCTGATAGGTAGTCTGAGGTATCTGGTACCAAGCGCTCGCCAACTGGCCCTGCTATTCCCTCATATTGCGAGGGGTTAGCGTGGCAGCACGAATTTGTTTTTCCAAGTAGGACCGCAAATGCTCTATTGGATTAAGGTCAGGTGAATGTGGGGGCCAAGACATGACTTGAAAGTCACTGGAATGTTCCTCGAAAAAATCCATGACGATTCGACACTTATGACATGGTGCATTATCCTGTTGGTAAACCCAACCCCCCCAGGAAAAACTGTAACCATGAATGGGTAAACTATGTAGCCTACAGACGTCAGGGGTTGTTGTATGAGGATTATGGGTTCTAATGTGTACCATGAAAACATTGTTCCGGTCCGAGAAACCATGAAAACCTGGGCGAGCCCATTGTTATAGATGGAGGGCGGTCATAATGTAATGACTCTTCGGTGTAGTTTTACCGTCAATACGAAGTAAATAAATAATTCACTTGTAAACATCGTAATGAGATATAATGTACGGTACTAAAGGTGATGCTCTTGTTTTGATGGCTGCTAAAAATTTTTGGATCTTCTTTCTTAATTAAGGATTCCATAGTATGATAATGCACTCCAATAAGATTGTGGTTCTAATAATGAGAAATTATAGTTGACTGTTTATTCTAGATTAGCTCTGCTACATCACTATGTTACTAATACCTTAGCTACATTTCTACACTATCTGGCATGAAGTAACTACCTGAAAGGCAATAATCATGACCTCCATGGTGTTTTATAAAAATGAAAGTCAAAAAAGTTTACAATTTTTAAATAGGTTACGCTCATTATGCAAGGAATTCAAATATTAACTCACTTTATCGCTAATAATACGGTAATATGTGCCCCACAGACAGTGTAACAGATACGGTAATATGTGTGCAGATCTAAACAAAACTCAGAACAGACAGCAAAAGAAACAGAATAAAATGACAGTTTTCTGTAGAAAAATTTTTTAATCAGAGGAATGCCATCTAATTTACAACCTATTACTTCTTCTCTGGATGGCTAAATACTCTTGAACTTATATCGTTATTCCAGGTATTTCTAGATAAAATTTAATTCTAGGAAATGTTTGTCATGAATGTTCTTCACACGTCGCAAATTTAAATACTTTGCAGTGTATTTTTTTTTTCAATTTTAATTCGAAAAGGTATTTTCTATTAATTAATTAAGAATAATCATAAATTAAATACTGTCAGATGGGGTGACTTTGTGCAAACTGTTAATTATTAGACAACTAACATTATAATAGTTAAAAACAAAAAATTATGCATGATTTGTTATCTCAATTGATAAGACTTTAAAGTATAACCTACCTTCTTGACCAGGATAACTAGAACTTCTTCAACCGAGCAGACTTTCCAGCCTCCGATTTTGCGACTTTAAAAAATTTGAAACTGCTAGTAACTTGAACTCGCAATTATTCAAGAACGATGATGTTTACGTTCACAGTTCTTGGTAACCATTAGTTCGTTATGTTGACAACTCAAATCAGTTGATACCGAGCTTTAAAAAAATACCCCTAGGTGGCAAGACGCAAAAATTGAAAAAATGACAGTTCGCACAAAGTGACCTCTCGTTGCACAAAGTCACCCCATCTGACGGTACTTAATTAGAAACTTAAATATAAGAATATTTATAACTTCTTTATGCTTCTAAAAAATTCCGAATTGTTACCGTTATTCTAGATATCGCTAGATGAAATTTTACTACAAGGAATGTTTCCCATAAAAACACTTCCCGTAACGCAAAATTACCCATTTCATTAAATTTTAATTCGAACAGTATTATCTATGAATCAATTACGAGTAACCATAGATGAAATATTTAATGAGAAATTTAAATCTAACAACATTTAGCACTTCTTTCTGATGCTTCTAAAAAATTCCAAATTGTTTTCGCTATTCCAGATATCACTAGAGGAAATTTAATTCCGGGAAACGTTTTTCATTAAGACTCTTCATATGACGAAAGTTGCTCATTTCACAGTATATTTTTATTAAATTTTAATTCGAACAGTATTATCTATGAATTAATAACGAGTAACCTTAGATGAAATATTTAATGAGAAATTTAAATCTAACAACATTTATCACTTCTTTCTTAAGCTTCTAAAAAATTCCGAACTGTTTTCGTTATTCTAGATACCACTGGAGAAAATGTAATTCCTGGAAACGTTTTTAATAAAGACTCTTCGTATGACGCAAAATTGCCCATTTCAAAGAATATTTTTATTAAATTTTAATTCGAACAATATTATCTATGAATTAATTACAAATAAATATAGATGAAATATTTAATAAAAAAAATATATAACAACATTTAGCACTTTTCTCCTGTTTCTAAAAAAAATTCATAGTTCAATAAAATATTACACTTCCACTTTCTAATTTTTTATCTACTAAGCAAGAAAAAAATTCAACTGATTTTTATTTTCATTTAATATTTCCATTTATTTCGTTTTCTTTAATGATATTTCTAAATGTTCTCTGTAATTTAAAAATAATTCATCTCAGAAGTAATTGAAAATGCACACGTATAAAAAATTACTTTTTCTTACCAATCATTAAAAATATGTTCTAAGCGTAAATTATTTTTTAAAAACTTTACTTTTACTGATCTTCAAGTATTTTCACTTCAAACAGAATCAGTTTTTTTAGAAAGCACTGGAATCTGTTTAATATGTTCCTAGTTTTAAAAAAATCAAGCAAAGTAATTATTTTTAAACCAATTATTGAAAAAAGTGTAATTATCAATAGATTGCTTTATTTTTATTCAACCCACATACATCCAAAGTATGCAGAAAAATATTTTAATCTCTAAAAAATAAATTTTTTCCTTTTAAAAAAAGTAATTTTGTTTATTATTTTCTTGCTTATTTTTTCAAAATAATTTTACATTTTAAATAACAGAATTTCATTGCATGTAATCAAAACTTTTTCTATGCAATTAATAGGTATTAAAATGTAAACGACGTTATCGCCGTCAGTTTATTGTTAATGTAAAAAAAATACATAGATAAGAAAATTGAAAAAAATGCATAAATTATACTTAAATGAAACCTTTTTTAGTCAAAATGAAATAGAAATAAATGGTAAAATGTTTTACTTGATAAAGCTAACCAATTTTCGTTGAAATCAATTCTTAAAAAAAGAAATATAAGTAAGACAGAAGTTTCTAGTACTTAACTTCGACGAATATGGCTCAAAATACCTTCTGAAATTCAATCCATTTTAAAAAGATTTTATCTCTTGTGATTTTTATTTATTCTAGACAATGAAGATACACTTTTATTTCTAGCTACACCTCCATCAAATGATAATGATATTTATAGATACAGCACTGCGTATTTATAAACTTTATCGATATTTATCGATTAATTTGTTTTTCAAAATTGACTGAGATAATTATTTGATTAGTGTTCCCTACTTATTTTTAGTATGCAAATTCTTGAATATTTTCAGATCAATGTAAACAAATTCAATATAATAATAATATGTGAGATATCACTCTTTCTTTTTACATTAATAAATTACAGTCTCTATATGCTATTTTGTAATAAAATAGGAAAAGCAATATTGGATTGCGCTTCTTCTATGTAGTAAATATCAGACATTGCATTTATGAAAAGAAGATGTTCTTATTTTCATTGACATTCTGAATAATTAGAGTTCCTATTATTTACATTATTAAGTGTTAAGAGGACACATACGATAGGAGAAACTTTTTGTCGTTAATTCTTTTTCTTCTATTTCATTCTTCATTACTATTTTAAAATTTAAAATATAAAAAAGTGAGTTCAGACGAACCTAGTTTAAGCCATGGAGTTTCAAATACTGAAATGAAATTTTCAAAAACTCAAAATTAAAATAAATAATGAGAAGGTAATTTAAGATAAAGCAAGGGAGAAGTTTTTCAGCAATTGAAACTTTATGACATACTCTAGGTTTGAACTCAAGTTTTTCTATCTTTTAAATTTCAAATAAATAATGGTGATGAAAGGAATTTTGCGATGAAAAGTTTCTTCCGTGATATGGAGTCCTCTTAAGGCATTGAACTACCAATATGTTTCCTAACTTTAACTGAGAAATTTATTTTGTTTATTATCATTTTCCTTAATACAAAAGAGCTACTTCCTCTACTTTTTTTTATAACCGTCGTTGAAATGCCGAGGTTTACGACTACTAATGTTTAGCTCTGTAATTTTGAACCCACTTTTGGTTGAACTGAAGATTTTTTGGTGCAACTAACTCGCATTTGCGTTACATGAAGAGGAAAACCAAGAAAACATTCAACGGTTAGTCTGATATCAAGGGGACTCTAAACCATTATCCGTCTACCACTGCGGATATTTTACGTCAGCACTGTAGTCGGTGCGATCCAGGCGCGGAGTTTGTATCGATCAGTCATCGCTGGGATTCTAACCATAGCTACCGAGAAATAAGGCCGTTGAGATCATCAAGGTCTTTTAGTGACGTCACATACTGTGGGGATATGCTATTAGCCGCCAATTTCAAATATTTGTCAGTCATTGAATAGCAGTGTAGTTTGTCCGCCGGATGTGTCATTTTAAACGATTTAAAAAAATATATATGTTGCATTATTTTACAGCTTTTAACAATGCCATATTCGTGTGTAGTTCCAAGATGCAAAAGGAACTACAAAAATGGGCCTAAAGTATCAATATTTAGGTTTCCGAAATGTGAGGAAATTTAAAAAAAAGGATTAATTCCATCAAAGGAGACAGTTATCAAATAACCGTTAATAGTCGAGTAAGTGTTATTTATCTTTCATGTTTTCATATTCGTTTTTGCAGACTTAATAATAGGCTTTTTAATTAAATAATGAAATAAGTTGTATTTAAGAATTACATTGTTTAGGTATTGCCAATTTTTAGCGACATTTAGAATATGAAACTAGCAAAACATTCGTACTTTTGCAAAACTCTTAGACTTGAAAAAACAAATTAAAGCATCATTTGTCGTTTTTAAATTTATATGTAAACAAATATAAGATGTCATTAAGAGTTAACATTTGTGTTATTTAAAAAAAACTAAATAGCTTAAGCAAAAAAGCTTTAGTTATACTTTTAAAAGATAGAAAAATTCATAACAATATGGATTGGCATTTGAATCTTATTTATTCTTAACGATAGCTTACGATCATATGAGTAAAATTTCATAAATATTCATACTTGAAAGCAAAAAAACTCCGATACATTAGATCATATTAATAAAAAAGGAATTTAATTCATTGTTAGCCATTTTAAGTTTTGTATGTTATTATTTAAATGAATATTAATGAAACTGTTGTTCATGCTTCATGTTGTATGAATCTTTCAAATACAGATGAATTGTTTTTGTGTTATCTTATGCTGATACCTTAAATATATATTTTTTTTTACTATTTTATAATTTGTTATTAAATATTGTAATTTAATTTTAATGCGTCACATTAACCAAAGATTGTCAAAAGTGTTGAAAGATAATTTATTGCTTGAATAAAATTTTCAAATTACATTCTGAAAAATAATTATCTTCCTGTCTACAATTTTTATAAATTGATGTGCATATTTTGACAAAAAGACAGTAATTTTTAAAGCAAAATCGAAAACTTTTTCACGTACATGCTTTTTTGGTGTCTACATGTATTTTGAATCCGAGTTCTGTTAAAGTAATAATTTTTTTTAGAATCAGCCTAATTTACTTCATGAAATAGTGCGTTTTAAAAATTATTAAACCTTTCAAAGCATGTTACATGCGTATATTCGATATACGCATATATATATGTATATTTTTTCGGTTTCGCACATAACCGTAGAAATTGTTCTAATAGATAAATAAGCAGATAAAGTGCACAGATTTAAGGTAGTGTGCTGATAATATGTTCTTTAAATGTTGCTGAAACTTGCATTTTAAAAATTGGGAAAATTGTAGTGTATATATTTTAGAAAATAATAAAGAGACAACTTTTTAATTAATATTCAATGCAGTTTGTTCATATTTAAGAATCTTCTCTATTTTCTTAGAATATGTTATTTTTCCCTATAATTATCCAATCAATATTTTCTCCTTGTAATATATTTTTGTACAATTCTGGCAACAAAAAAATATTATTAAATTGTTATGCTATTATTTTTTGAACTACCATGTAATGTTCTATACTGAAACTAAAAAAGAAACATTCTTTTTTTAAAAAAAAATAATATTTAAATTTAGATTTTTGCAATCTTAAGGATAAATAAATTTTGAGTTTGATCCAGATTATATGTACTAATTCTCATTTTATTCCCATTTTTATGTTTATTTTATAAGTCTGGAAGAGTATATGTAAAATAAAAATAAAAATTTTATAAATGTGCCAATAAAACTATTATTTCTTTATTTGTCTCTTTTCTGCCATGATATAACATATTTTTATTTGTCTCGTATTCGTTTCATTATTAAAATGTATCATTTCTTATTTTCAAATATGATTAAATCTAATACATAATTACACATTAGAAAATAATAAATTATACACTTAAATATGGTTTATTCTTTTGATATTAAAAATAGTTATGAGGAATCAAGATTTAAAAATTAAAAGTAAAACATTTCTTATTAAATTTCATTTCTATTCATTCATTTCTATTGAAAAGCATCAAGAAGTCCTACATGTTCATTTTATTGAGTTATAACTTTAATAATAACTTCACCACTTAAAAAGAAAATTTAAGTGCTATTTAATTGGCTAAAGCAAAAATATGAACTCAAAAGTTTGAACTATTTACTATAGTTTTCTCTTAATACAAATCTGAATACCGCGTTATCTTATGCTTTGCAAGCCCTTCAGAGGATGACGTCACAAATCTACTGAGAGGCCTTGACTCTCGGTGGCCATGTTCTAACTCGGTTCACCTCTTAGAAAGGAATATCACTCGTCAACTCCCGAAGTTGCTTTAGTAGTTCATTTGAAATCCATTTGCTGCTCTTTTCTAAATTTTCCTCTTTCTCACATTAATATACACTTAATAATTTATATTACTCGTACAATAAACAAGATTTTAAATCTCTGCCTATCTCAAAGTATAAAAATTCAAATATTTAAATTAATTAAGCACAAGTGCGTTTTCCAACAATTACTTCTCAATTATATTAATTAAATTTGTAATGTCTTACTATCAAACCTATTGCTGTTATTAGAAATATATTTTAATTTACTGTGATTAGTTTTTCCTTCACATCGAAAATCTGAAACCCTATAAATAATTTAATTACATTATAATCAATTTTTTGTTTAGTCTTTTGCTTACGGCTGGTATAATATGTGAATAACATGTTCTAGTACAACTTGGTAAACCGTAAGTAAAGGTTTAAACAGAGTGAGAAGTCTTTGCTTATTTTTAGTCAATTTTCTTATTTTTAGAATTATATATTTTTTTCAGCCAAGTATACTTTTTTTCAGCTAAGTATTATGTATTTTTTTCAGCTAATATATAATTCCGCTAAATTTAACAAAACTGAATAAAATAGCACTCAAAATTTTGACATAATATTACTCAAACTCTAATGACCACATCAGAAGTACACTCTATAACAAAAAAATCGACGCACCAAGAAGCAATCATCCGATTGCTTTGAAACTTCGTATGCATGAATATTTTGGAGAGATATGGCTGCAATGATGCCGACTGGGGACGTATAGTCTTTAGCGACGAATCCCGCTTCCAACTGTGTCCTGACGATCATCGAAGACGTGTTTGGAGACGCACAGGGCAGAGGAGGGATCCTGCCTTCACTATTGCACGCCACACCGGCCCTCAACAAGGCATTATGGTCTAGGGTACCATTTCCTTTGACAGCCGGACCCCTTTGGTCGTCATTAGAGGTACACTTACTGCACAGCGGTACATCGACGACATCCTAAGACCTGTTTTGCTACCGTTCCTTTTACAGCTCCCTAGGCTGGTTTTTCAGCAGGCAATGCCAGACCACATACGGCACATGTTGCTATGAACTGTCTGCAAGCTTGTCAAACTCTTCTTTGGCCAGCCAGATCACCAGTTCTCTCTCTCATCGAGCATGTCTGGGATATGATGGGAAGGCGATTGCATCTGGCACGGAATGTTGATGACCTCGTCCGACAATTGGATCGAATTTGGCAGGAAATACCGCAAGAGACCATCCGGGAGCTTTATCGGTCTATGCCACGCCGTGTGGCAGCTTGTATCCAGACTAGAGGCGGGTCAACACCTTATTGAACTTGTTACTGTAACTCTGCAATAAATTATTAAATTGTTCTGAAATTTGAATCATTTACTATTCTGTTCATTGTCTTCCTATCCACCAATTTTTGTTTCAATTAGACAAGTCCTTCTTGGGGCGTCGAATTTTTTGTTATAGAGTGTATTTTGACATCAGAATGTTTGTTTTTTTTTGTAAAAAGTTTGAAAATATTCATATTGTTTCATCTAAAAGAACTTTATGAGAGATAAAAGAGCAAAATATAGAAATTGACTATGCAAACTATCAATTTTCTCCTAAGTGAAATGTCTTGCTTAATTTCAGACGTAAACTTACGTGGCTGCAAAATCGCACATTTGCCCTGCTAATAGTTTCCGCTAGACAGAGCTACATGGCGCAAAACAACTGCCTGACACTGAGAACAAAATATTATCGAAATTACCAGAATATGGGAGAATTTACCATGCTTTTCGCTGTATGGGTACACGAAAATGTTCAGTAATTTTTACTGAAGTGCTTTGATAATGATTTTGGTAAAGGTAAAGTTAGCAATAAAATATAGTTTTACTATCTATAATTAAATTTAGTAAATGTGGTAAACTTTTGTTATTTTATAAGGATTAGATCGTGGCATGAAAAAATATTACTAAGTAAAATTTTCTTTTCAGTTTTGTATTTTTTGATTCAGTGATTAAAAAAAAATTATATGGTGGTGGCAATGATAGTAACTTTTTTTTACGTAGAGCGACACAAATCATTTAACTATCGTCTTGTTTTCGATGCGTTATTCCCGGGACCAGGTATTGACAATATATGAAATCTTTTCTTCAACTGAATAAAAAGAGCAATAGCAGAATAGTAAAAGGGTAAAGCAATATTAAATAACTACGAAAAAACTATATTATAGTAATTAGCAATCAAATAAACGGAGCTTGGAAAAACTGTCATATTAATAAATAAAATTAATAAAGCTGCTCGAATGTTTGATTGGAGACTGGTACGGGTTATTTTACCCTTCTAGTTAACTGCCAAAGTTGTACAGCACTGATCTTAATTCATTATATTGTAAATTTAACGACCGTTTGAGATATGCTATTTTTAGTTGGTCATGGTGCTGAATCTAAGGAAAAAGATACTTGCATGATCTTTTGGAGACTTACTTAGTTTACCCCTTCTCCTCTAGTTTACTATCAAAATTCTACAGCACTCATGAGAAATCATTGTACAATAAGTTTGGAGGTCGAATAAAATTTGTGAAAAATGATGGTCATGGCGCTGGATCAAAAAAAAAGCTATTCGAACGTCAGATTGAAAACTAATTTAGGTTTCTTTCTCTCTATGGGTAACTGCAAAAGTTGAATACTGTTAAAAATCCATTTTGTATACGATTCAAATAAAGAATTTCAAGATGATTTTTTACAGCTTCATGCCATTTAAAAGTTCATAACTAAGGAAGAATTACAGGACAGATATGTCACGGAATTTTGACCCATTTGAATTTTAAGAAATGTCATCAGCTCTAATTTTTTTAATCTTTATATATTGAACAGCGACATTTTGACAGCGTGAAATTAAGTCTACTCCAAAGTTAAAGCTCCAACTAATTTTTTTACACAGATGCAATAATTGGAAAATTATATTATGAGAAGTCCAGCATACTCAAAAATCGCATTTTTATACTAAAAGAATAAAACGTCGCATGTAGAAATTATATATTTTTAACATAATAAAGAAAAATAATATTAAAATTAGGCTGAAATATTTTGTAATTAATTTCAACACTGCCCTTAACTTTTATCAACGAAAGCACAGAATAAGCTCTTAAGCTAACATGGACATAAATGAATAGACACACAAGAGGAGCTAAATATACACCAATACTGTCTCTTGAGCAATATTGTCTCACCAATATTTAAAGTACTTAACATTTTGAAGCACTGGCGTACGAAGCATTTTCGTTAATCCATTTATTGAAAATAAAAACTAAATGCAGCAAAATAAAATATAATACGATTAATACATATATTAAGATTCTATTTCCTTATTTTTTACGAGCAATATATAGTAAAATTTCTTATTTTTAATATAAAATTGCAGCAAAAATGCAGCAAAATAAAATATAATAAGATTAATACATATATTAAGATTCTATTTCCTTATTTTTTACGAGCAATATATAGTAAAATTTCTTATTTTTAATATAAAATTTTATTAAATGACTGTTTTAGAGTGAAATTTGAATGTCTAAACAGAAACGAGAAAATATGTTTTTCATTTGAAAAAAAAATGCTTTATAACAATATTCAATCTATACTACCAACCTGGAAACAAGCATTTTCTGCATCAAGAAAAGCAAGCAAATCATATCTCATCCTGTATACAAGAAGTGTTCTGGAATGTTTGCAAACAATATCGGATGTCAATCCTTATGGGAAATGGAAGAAATCTAGTGACTGCTTTGTTTACCCATCAAGTTGAGAATTTTTATTGGATTTCATATCACTGTGAAACTAGTTCTGAATTCTTCAAGTGTTCGACATATTTATTACTTACAGTGTTTACTTTAATGTCAGTTTTAGTTTCACAAAATGTTAAAAGGCACTTGGAAGACATTAAAAAAAGAGTATGTTTACTTTACTGGAGAAGTTATTTTCAATTTGCCGCATATACTTCAAATAACTAAAAATGTTATAGGGTAATATCTTTTGCTTCTTATTTTCCATGTGAACGAAGCATTATTTCCAAGAAAAACAATATGGGGGACTGATTTCAATCATCTGTAAGGATTGGGAAAACGTTGATTCTTTTACAAAATATAGAAAGCAAATAAATCTTGTAGCAGCATTTTCTAATTTACCTTTCATGCATGCTTTTCTCAAAACAGTTATTTTTTCATTATCAAGAAGTTCGCAAATGATATTTTTTCAATCGATTTTAAGAATTCCCGCTGAAAAAGAATCAATAAAATAATAAATTTATTAATTTCCATTTATCATAAAAATATAGTTGCTGTCGTACTATAATCGCATGATATGCTCATTAATAAGACATCTTTGTCTGAAATGGAGTAAAATTAAACCAGTTCTGAGTTCTTCAATTGGCATATTTATTACTGAAACGCAGTGGCTGGGTGGCGCAGTTGGTTTGTCGTCGTCCTTCTGAGCCTAAGCCTGCGGGTTCGATCACCGGCCCAGGCACCTGATATTCGAGATGCAGAAAATCCTCAGCGGCCATGTCGTATGATTATGCGGCATGTAAAAGATCCACGGAGTGCCTTATTGGCTCTTGGCATTTTCGGCAAAATTAAAATCCTAGTGCACTTAATCATCCAAATAGAGTCTCGGTGCTGCCATCTAGTGTGGCAGAAACTAGACGTCCAAATTAACATGACAAACGGTATCTCAACCATTGCGGTGGTCCTGAAAGAATGGATACCACCTCTGCAGAATGCACTAGATCTGCTCATCGGCAAGACCGATTGTGCAGCTCATTGAAAAAATAATTACTTTAACGTTTTTCTTTAAGGGCAGTTTTAATTTCGCAACGTACTGAAAAGCTCTCGAAGCACATTAAAATAAGTTTACTTTACTAAAGAAGATCTTTTAATTTGGACACATTTATATTAATTATCTAAATGGGCTATAAATTAATAATATTGTTTTTTTTCCTTGGAAAATATAAAATTTCTCAGGATGAAACATTCTTTTATGAAAACTGAAACGGTTACAGCGAACTGACTTCAATGTTTTGAAAATGTTTTCCATTTAATAAAATATAGATAAACTGAACTAAACTCAGTGGCGTGAGAGCCCATAGAGGGCCAAGGTCTACTGTGCAAATCCCAGTTTTCTTGACCTTGGGTTCTGGGGTACAGGAGCAGATGTTCCGGTTAGGTGGTCAGCTGAACACGAAACCCCCAGTGTTTAGTTCCCGGACATGCTTGGTACTCATTTATCAACCCACTGAAGGGATGAAAGGCTGAATAAATTATAGATAACAAGTAAAAATTACAAGAGTATTTTTCTGATTTCGTACTTTATAATGAATTCTTTTCCTCAAAACAGTAACGTAATGTCGTAATAAATTATTATTGAGAAACGTTATGAATATTTTGAAATTAAATTATTTATTAAGTTTTGGTAAATATGAAATTCCTGGTTCAAATTTTGAGACTAAATATTGTTATAGCAACTTACCATTGACTTTTTGATGATGTATGTTGTGAATCATTAATATAACGAAGATGGTATGCATCGTTAATCATAAAAAATCTAAGCCTAAACCTTCTAGTATTTCTCTCATCCAGCTATAAAAATAAAAAGCTTACAAGAATGATGAGCAGAACATTTTTTTAACCTTTCTTATAGCTTAAGAATAGTCTTCTTATTCCCCAAATCGAATCCAACGAATTTTTTCGTTTAGTTATTCATTAAAGGGTTGTACTAGACCTCGGAACATTTTAGCATCCTTAAAAAGACTCCTAGATAATTAATGGATTCGAATATTTGTAGGGAGAGCAGCGGTTCACAGCAGAAAACTACTTCGCACTCTCAATTTAGTTAGTTCTGATTCAAAACATTTTAACTCTGACTTAATTTTTCCGTTTGGTTCTTCAAAAGTATTAGGCTTTATCTATTAACTATTTGATATCTTTTCTTCTGAAAGAAATGTCCTTCTGCAATGAAAGGGCTGAAATTTCAGTAGGTGAGAAAAGACGTATAGCAGAAAATTTGGGTTGCAAAGCAGATATTTTATCACCAATCTTCATATTTAGTGTTTATTATTTTATCCACTGGATGGCGTAATTATGTAATGTATAACTTTTATTAAGTAAGCTTCACTATTCATTCATCCTCCATCTACTTATATTTACTAATTATGTTTATTTAATAATAAACTCGTACTTTAAAACGCAATCTGAACTTTTCACTGAATTATTAATGCTTAACTTATTGAGTAAGTAAAAGGGTAATTGTGCACTATTGAGGAACAGTGAACATGCACAAGACAAAGGTAAGCAGTATTTGTGTATGCTTCCTTTTATTCATCTAAGTCCGGTTTTTCCCACAATTTTGTGGCACTATTTTATTAGCTATTAAAATTTTGAATTATAAGTACACTGATTAGATCTTGTCACCCGGTTAAAAGATTTTTTAAAGTAGAAACCAAACTACACACAGAAATGAAAACTAATTCTGAAATTAGAGTTGATATTGAAAACTTCTTATTTGTTATTCGTCTAATCTCAATTATATTGGATGTATGAATTCGTTCGCCTTCATCACGACATCGCGATGTCAGATTAAATCGTTTTGCTTCAAGGTAACACAACTGAATTGATGGTGTGTAGCGGCTTCGCACGCTTTGTACTTTACACAAACGTCGAATTTCTTAAGACTACATAAAAATCAAAGGGTCTTCAAGTTGCCTGAAATTAAACGTGCCAAGGCAGTTAAGTCTGCTGCAAGTTAAGAAAAACCATTATCCGTATGGAGAGAGTTTGCACCTAAGTGCACATCAAATGGATGCCAAGATTCCAGCAGTAACGAACATCAACATTGCCATTTTTTGAACCGACGTTGCCACAGCCTTCTTTTTGCTTGGTTTCTTAAATCGTGTGAAATGAGGAAAACAAAACTTATAGAACAATCAATTAACAAATAATAAGAATTAATAAAATTTGTATCTAAAAATCGTAATAAATTTACGATTTTCTGTTCGCATTTAAGGAAACTGATGAACGAAAAATAAATGTTGTTTCTTGCAAACGATTTTTTTTCTACACTAAAACAAACTAATGTTTTTTTTTGTTTTTTTTTTTTAATTTTTTTTTAATTTTTTTTTTTTTTTACACAATAACCGTCTTTTAACTCCTCTCTGTTTACTTCTGCTATCAAACAAGTTTTGATCTTTCATACACGTGCCAATCTTAGTTAGGATTTCTCAGATTTCGATATTGTGTGTGTGTTTTTCATTGTTTTTGTTTTTTTTAGGCTTAAATATTAATTTGCACGACCACTGCCTGTTGCTTTTTTCTTTAATATTATTTTAACATATATTAAGGTCGATCTTTACGGAACACTATATTTTATGAAAAATACCGTAAAAACGATATTTTTCATAAAATAGTTTCATACAATTAAAATAGTTTCATAAAATAATGTATTAATATCGTCATTTTTAAATCACTGTGCCAACTTGTTTATTTTGGATTTTGTATCTTTCACTAACTACTGAAAGTTGTCTCTTCATCTATCTCTTTAAATTATCTCTATTGCTATATAATTACTTTGTGATGCGCTGGTTATAGGGTATAGATCAGTCCCCACCCAATGAAGGGACTCAGGTTTGAATCTCATATGTGGCTAGTATATACGAATTCTACTCCCAGCTCAAGAAGACCACAGAGCTGACGTAAAATACCATGAGTGGTAGACGGATCATGGAGTAGAATCTCCTTGACATCCGGTTAACCATGGGAGGTTTTTCTTTTTTTTTCTTTCTGTATCTTAAAGGTGGATTAGTTTCGTTAAAAAAGTTTTCCAATGAATGTTTGTTCCAATGCTTGATCTAGCAGTTCCTTTGTCTTCTGGTTAGGGTTCAAAATTTACAAGGCTACGGAGTTGAACACTGATAGATGCAAACTCAGAATTAAATCGGGTGTTCAACGCCAATTATAAAATACAAAATAAATTATTTCTTTAACTTAAATTAAATCCGTAATTTGTTCATTATATTTCATCTGTTCCCTTAAAAAAGATTCTTTAGTACCCAGAACTATCCTATACAATATTTTAAGAAAAAAAGGACAATGAAAATAGCTTAAATCCCATAGCATCAGACATTTCATTCCAGAAATTTTTATCAAAAGTAATATATATATATATATATATATCGATTCTAAAATATATCGATAGTGAACTTAAAAACTATTGCAAGGTCAGGGAAGAAAAAAAGAAACTTATTTTGACAGCTGTGATGAATAGTATCTAACATCAGCCAACATTTCTGACTTTTCTTGCTTGATAGATATCGAACTATACTTTTTATTTTTTATTTTATATCGAACTAAAGAGCAAAGGAACTGCCAGAGTTTTTAAACCCATACACTTTTTAGTTGAACCCGAAATATTTCTTTTATTGAACATCATTTCTTAATGGAATTTTATCAAGTAATATTTCAGTATCAGTTCTTTTATCTAAAAAAAAATGTGCCATTACGATATTCGATTTAATAATGTGTAATTATAATATTTTTGAAATCAAATAATTTTATCTCTAGAACTAATAAGCCTGAATAAACAAATTAAATATAATTTAAATATAATCAATAGAACATATTTTAAGTAGAATGTTACTTACATCCAACCCAAATTATTTATTTTATTAAATATTAATTTTAATTTATTGCAAAATAATAATTAATTACAAATTAAATTAATACAAATTAATAAATAAATTAAAATCATAAAAAGTATAATAACAAAAGTAAATAAATAAATTGCAAAAGATTTTGAGGCACCGCTAAATATTTATTTCATTAATCAATGATTTGAAAATTTTTACGTACCATTACATGTAGTAAAAATTTGTAATTTAGGTCGTGCAACATTCACATCTTATTTTAGATGATAAAATTTTTAGATTTTACTAATACAATAGTATATAAAATATATTTTAAAGAAACATGTTTTTTGCAGTATTAAAATTTTGCTAACTACAGTTATTTGTTCTTTAAGGTTAATTTTGAATATAATTTCAATGAAGTATTATCTTTCAAAAGATCTTTACAACCCTAAAACAGAAACGATTTTTTTTTACTTTATTATTTATTACTTTTTAGGTTGACATTTTTAAATTTAATTGAACTCATTACTAAAATACATATTTAAAGAAACTCATGATGATGTTTATGTAATATGAAGCTGTTTTTCAAAAATCAAATGAAATCATTTTAAAGATTAAAGTTATAAAGATAAAAATAAACGCTTAAAAGATAAACTTTTTGACCCAAAGACTTGCATTTATTGAACATTAATTAAAAACTGCTAAGTGTCAAAACTACTATAAATATCGAAACATAATTTTAAATTATATTTAGAATCAATTTCTAAGCACTCTAGAATTTACATCTCATTTGATAACTATGATTTATCTCAAAATTAACAAGAAACAAACTTTAACTTTCTGATATTATACAATATTTATTACATTTCTTGAATGATATAAGCTTTTTCAAATAAGATACATTTAAAACAAGGCATTTCAGTAAATAGCTCTTTGCAAATCAATAGTACAACTAAACTCTCATCTCTTGCAAATTCATGCTAATATATGCTTTTGGGGGAGACAAATTAAGCAGGATATCATTCAAAGTAGATGGAATACTAGCGGTACCGTAGCAATCAAAATGCTTGTCCGCTAAAGCCGATGCCTGCGGCTAAATTTCACAGCTCTTGTAGCAACGAATCCGCATATGTTAAGGAACGTAGGCGTGTTATAGTTCTAAAGCAGATTAATCATGAAATTACATGAATAGATGTTAATAATCAACTTACATGATAATTAGAACACAAGTGTTAAACATACATTGAATAGATTAAATCAATATATGCCAATTTTAAATGAAGTGCTGATTCATTGCATGCATCAATCTTTAAATTTCCTTTTTTTACTGTAAATTGATACTGTTACTATCTAACTGTTTTTGGTTTAAACTATAATCTTATAGACATCAAGAGCTTCAGAAAAAAAAATTAACGCTAAACATGATTTTGAAAATATTTTTTCTCAAATTAAGAATTTCTAAAATACAACATTTTTAAAGATTTAAATTTTCTGTTTTGAAGTTGAAAGTAAACCTATTTATTGTTCTACAACAGTGGTTACCAACTTGCGGCCTGGTGGCCGCATCTGGGGCGCGAAGCCTTTTTTGTGGCCCGCGAACTATAATATTTTAGTTGTCATTTTTTGAGGACAATTTTCGTAAAAAATCTATATTTTTGCTTCCAAAAAAATATTTATTCAAAAACGAAAAAATCGTGTATGTTGCTCTTTTTCTATTTTTTTTTTTTTTTTTTTTTTTTTTGCATTTTGTGATTATAATTTAGCATGTGTGTATCAGAAATTTTCTCGATAAAATTCTCCGATTTAACTTTCTGAAACAACTCATTTTGGACGAAATTATTTACATTTGTATACTTCGTAGCCAGAACTTTTTTAATATGCAGTTAAATATTTTTAAAACTCTACTTCCTATTTTAATTTGTAATTCAATACTTTTGTTTTGTATAGCTTGAAAAAATTTTATAGTAATATTTTATATTCCTTCAAACATAAGACAATCCTATCTGAAATTTTGATAAAGTTACGGCCAGTCATTTGACAGGTGTTTTTAATTGCTGCCCCCGGCTGGAACTGTATAGAACATGCATGTTTTTACACATGTTATAGAACAGTTGGAAGCTTCTGTTCCATAACATGTGTAAAAACATGCCTGATCTATATTGTGTAAAAAAAAAATTAAAATAAGGTAAATGCAGTCAGTCCCTAATCGAAACTATTGATTCCGCCTTTGTATTTCCCAGATAAAAAAATTTAAATTAAAAATAAAAATATTTACGTATATATTTTTTATAACTAGTTTTAGATTACTCTAACTTTAAAAACTGACCTTAGTTATGCGGCCTACGCGAAAAAATTTGATATGTAACATTACGATACAAAACTATTTAGTAACACAATGCAGGAAGGCACAAGCTTGGCTGGCGTGTGAACGTCAAAGGGTAACTCTATCACCTTCGGATAAAAGTGGTAAACAAAAAAATTGTGCGTGGAGTCCCTCCGCGCGGAAGAAGTTAAACTTCGCAACCTGCGACGTTAATTGTAAAAGAATCAGCAGTCGTAGAAGGATCACTAGTTCTATTCAACGACTCTTTTTCCTGCTCCGCTCGCTTCCGTGCTCTATAATAACGGTAATATTGTGCATTTTTCCCTGGTGGACCTCTTGAACCAGTGGAAGTGCTTGTGGTTGCCTCATTGTCTCGCCATGGAAAATGTATTTTCATTAATAATGTATGTGAATGCGTCATAATGTAATTTCAAAAGAGAAAACCTAACAATCAATTGATATTCACAAGAGACGTACCTTGACATAACCTTAAATCCGTCGCATTGTCCGTGGAATTGTTTTCACTCATTTTTTACAATTGTAATCCACAAAATTTGAAAATAAAAAATACTATCCTATTAAATTATATGTATATCAAATCAAACTAAAAAAATATTTATAGAAAAACAATACTTTTATGACTTTTATTATTTTTATGCTAGTGAGAACCAAAACAATATGGAAATGAATATGGGGAAACTGGATCCTACCACGTGATTTCCCGGCCAATAAAAATGTAGCGTTAAACGTTTAACGCAACCTTGTTGGAAGTCGCATAAGAAGTATAACTTCAGTAAATAAATGGAAAATCGGCAATATAACTAAGATTTGAAATTCGCAGTGGGTCATTGCTCTCTCATGCTCAGGCAGTCGGCTAGTTTTCGAATAAACAACTGAGAGCCAGAAGCTCCACCATGCTCCCTACCTGGAAAACTGCTTAAAGCACACAAAATTTATATCAATATAAAATATAAAACTAAAAAAAATTGCATTAAAATTGCTTTCTATATATTGTAATTTTGTATAAAATTACAATATATAGAACAGAATAATTCGCGAAAATTTAATTTGTCTCATCGACGGTGATTAATTATTGAGTAGATGGACAAAGGTCATTTGAAATATTGACATTTTGAACTTAAATCATAGAAATTAGAAACCAATTTAAGTCCTAACTAGCACCCAGTGCAATCTACCAACAAGTGCAACATTTTTGTGTATTAAATCCACTGGCTTGCGTCCACTGAAATTACACATCTTTTTGATGACTGGGGCTCCTGACTTTTAACATTAAATTGAGAAAAAAAAATGTCTAGTATACCAGAGAATCGTAACTTTTAAAGTGTTTCTGGCTCTATGGGAACACCGAAAATTCTGTAACTTTTCCCGAAGTGCTTAGGTAAAGAATCTGGTGAATCTGACAAAATTAACAAGAAAATATTTTTTTTTCTTAAAAATATGTGATAAGATTTGGTTCATGTGACAAAATTTGGTAATTTTATGATGATGTCATTGAGCATGGTATTTAAATTACATTATTCGGTTAAATTTACTTATAAGTTTTTTTTAATAAATGTGCGGTAATGAAGTAAAGCTTTTGCACTACAGGCTGTTGTGGAAAATTTCAAATCAAACGGATCCAATATTTCATGATCAATGCCACGATTGTAACAATGTGGCCAGAATTGCGCTCAAGTCGACTTTATTTCCTAGACCAGATGGTACTCAGAGATCTGAAGCTGGAAATGTGTGGTAATAAGAACTATAATTTTTAAAACCAGAATTTTCAGTATGTCGTTACCAAATGGAGGATTAAATGAATGGTTCCCTTTCCGTATATTTTGGTTTTATTAAAAAACTAGCCGCCTAAGGCGGCCAGCTGTCCGCCACGCTAAAGGTTTTCACAAATAAAGTTTTTTAAACAGGAAATCTGAAGATTAGTGGACAATTAAAGTGTTCCTGTCCTGCAATTTTGTCTTCATATCCAGTTCTGCTGCAGACAAATGTTTCAAAGCGAAGGGCGAAGCATTCTATTTACGTATCGAATATGTTGCCACATTTTTAATGCAAAAGTTAAACTTTTCTCCACTTTGATAAATGTAAACTAATGCGAACCTTACAATTAAATTTTTTAATTCCTTCGTATATTATTGGTTTAAGTTGTCGAAAATTAATTTTTCAATTGTAAGGTTCGCATTAGCATACATTTGTAAGAGTGGAGAAAAGAATATGCATTTTTTAATAGTTTTTTGAATATGGCTTTTTGAAGACGAAAAAGCATAGATTTTCTTACAAAATGACTGATAACTAAAAAAACTAATCCAAATTCTTGAAAAAGAAAAAAATACTTCTTCATTATGTCAAAACACAATTATGTGCCGAGTTTCGTGCCTGGGCGAGGCTTCTGGGGCGATACATTGTGATTACAGACAGACACACACACAGCCGCGTTTATTATTAGAACTAGCCACCTAAGGCGGCCAGCTGTCCGCCACGCTGAAGGTTTTCACAAATAAAGTTTTTTAAAACATAGCAGGAATTCTGAAGATTAGTGGACAACTAACGTGTTCCTGTCCAGCAATTTTGTCTTCATATCCAGTTCTGCTGCAGATGTGTTATAGCTCTTGAGGATGTTTGAAATTATATAGCTACAACGCTCAAGAAAAAAAAAACTAAAATGCTAAATATATGAAAAGAACACGAAAACGAATAAATTTTTTATGGTATCAATTTCTATTTCTATATAATTTTTTATGGTATCAAATTCTATTTCTACATCTGTTACGTCAAGCACTCAGGTATTATAATTTGATCTAGTTGTGCTTGTATAATTTTGATCTAGTTGCGCTTTCTACGTCATTTTGTGAACATCGTTTGGTTTGTTATTTAACATCGTTTGGTTTGTTATTTCTAAGTTAACTTTCAAAAAATTGGCTGGCATCAGCATTTTTATTCTTTAAGTTGTTTATTTTTTCTTTTGGAATTCGTTCCTTTTTAGCGAAATGTTTTTCAACCTAATCGAATTCTTTGCTGACTGTTCTCTGTATATATAAAGAAAATAAAGTAACTATTTTTAAAGTGTTGTGAAAAGAATTTTTAGTTGTACAAAGTACTACAATATCGCTATAAAAATTATGGTCTTCGCTTAAGAAAAAAAAAAATAGAGCGTGGAAAGAAGAAAAACTTATTATAACAATTATGAACAGCGACAAATATATCAAAGCGAAGCGTTCTATTTACGTATCGAATATGTTGCCACATTTTTAATACAAAAGTTAAACTTTTCTCCACTTTAATAAATGTAAACTAATGCGAACTTTACAGTTAAATTATTAATTCCTTCGTATATTATTGGTTTAAGTTGTCGAAAATTAATATTTCAATTGTGAGGTTCGCATTAGCATACATTTATAAGAGTGGGGAAAAGTATATGTATTTTTTAATAGTTTTTTGAATATGGCTCTTTGAAGACGAAAAAGCAGACGAAAAGCATAGACTTACAAAATGACTGATAACTAAATAACTAATCAAAATTTTTGAAAAAGAAAAAAAATACTTCTTTATTATGTCAAAACACAATTATGGGCCGAGTTTCGTGCCCGGGCGAAGCTTCTGGGGCGATATATTGTGATTACAGACACACACACACACACACACACAGCCGCGTTTATTATTATGTATAGATAACTGTTTTTTGACCAGAAATTTTATTACTATACAGTACGATAATTTTACCATATTTATTTTTCTCCGTGTAGTGCCCACGAGTTTTTTAACATTTGAAGAAGAATTTTTTTCAGATTATAAAAAAAGCGCCAGCCAGAGCGCTAAGTTAAAGGACGAAAACTAATTATTTTTGTTTGCCTTCTTTTAGTGCGTTATACAATTAATTATCCTTTTATCTATAGTTAATGAAGTTAAAGAATATCATATTTTTCATTAATTAACAATGCAATTAGTCAAACGCCACAAATAAGATTCTCTTTGAGTCAATAAATTGAGGTTTATTGTCGGATTGTTTAAATTAGAGAACAAAAAATAATTATAACGTTGCTTTATTTGCCAAAATATGCTATTAATGTTTTTCAAATCTACTTCAAACATACATTACTACATTTTGTTATATTCAAAAAAAATTTTTTTTCTTTGCTGATTAAAATATAAATACGAATTACTAATTAATCTCCACTTTATTTGTTTTCTGTTTGTTGCAAACCGTTTCAGTTTTCAAATATTTCTCCTTTCCTTTCGCTTTGTATTCGGAATTTATAATGTTTAAATATTGAGTATATTTAATAGGAGATTCTATGCGTGATATTTAACTCAAATATTCTAGCAAGGCATTGTACTGGGGTAACTTTGATGTAAATACTAAATCGAATTATTCGGAATGCGTGTCAGAGCAAACAGTAAGGCACTAAGTTAAATGTTGCTGACAATGTTCCAAACTAGAATTGATTGATGTGGAAGTTTGGGTTGCTCCGGGTTAAACACGTTTGGGTGGATTCGCATTTACAGATTCAGACTGACAAAATCGCACTTCCAAGTTAAACTGAGCTTATGGCTGATGTTTTGAACCATAATAATCATTTATCTAATAAATAAGTTTCTATTTTTGTATGAATAAATTCATGCGTGTTTATCAATTTTATTTTAAGTATCATGAGTTGAACAACACGCAGTGAGGAAAGAGTTCAAGACTACAAAGAGGAGCAAAAATGCAGATTCCAATCGGAGGTCATTTATTCTATTGGCATATTATATTTCGATTTATAAATACCTCCTTTCCCATATTTTGAGGATCAAAAATCGAAATCTATTTAAAAATAGGTATGTTTATTCGGTCACGATTTTGATAATTGCGTATTATCAGCAATAATTAGTTAGCTTTGTTAGTGGTCAAACAATTAAATAATTAAGATTTGTAATTGGTACGAGAAAACACGATCGCGAGAGAGAAAAAATTTTTCAGGATATAGATATATATACATATAATTTTCTTTTTTTTAAAAAATAAATAAATAAAATTATTTAAATGTAGTCTAAATAAAGTTTCTAAGTAACATTTTGGTAGACCCCCTACTAGATGGCTCAACGACATCGAAAATGATTTGAAAACCCTAAAGATTAGAAATTCGGAGGGATTCGACATGGATAGGAGGCGCTGGTTGTCAGCTGTTGAGGCAGGCAAGGCCTGTAATGGGCTGTTGCGCTGACAAAGAAGAAGAAGCAATTTAAGATAGCAAGAAATAAAATTTATACGCTTACAATTGAGGATGACAAAGGGAATGGTAGATCAAATTGAGAGCTTATCAACAAGCACAAATTGACAAAGTCTATAAATTCCTTTAAAATCTATACAGTCCATTTAAAATGCTTGATTCGTAGAGTTCGGACTTTTAGTTTCGTAATTTGCCGGGAAAAAAGAAGGCTATCTATGATTTTTCGTCGACTGTTTGTTTTAAAAAGTTTATCCACCCACTCAACGAATTTACTTTTGAAGATTCGTTCACTGAGATCTTCGAAATAAAAAACTTAACAAAAGAATTTATTTTGTGTACTTACAATGATGAATCTTAATGTTCCAAAAAACGTCACTTAAGACATTTCTCTAATATGTCTGAGGAAGACAGAATGGATTTTTTTTTGTTGTAGTATCAAGATTGCTATTTAAGCAAAATTTTAACAATCTAAGGAAAAGTTGCTTCAAAGAGCATATAAAGGTGGCATATTTGTTATCTGGAAAAAAGCAATATTATTACATTTATTCACTTCATTACAATTGTAATATTACATATTTTACATTTATATATTTGTTAGCATTTCATTTATCACATAAATGGTCATTCTTATCTAGGAAAACTATGTCATGATTCATCATGAATTACTTTAAAACATAAATATTTTGAATTTAGAAAAAATACTCAAATTAATTCTTAAAAACTCCCACATACGTGTTTAAATTTTATAAATCTTTCGTTATAGCTTAAATCACGATGTTTTCTTACCGTATAGTTTTCAAATTCTTTGTTAAGTAAGAAATGTGTGTGTCAAATTGTGAAATGAAAAGTAAGAATATTCTCGACAGCGTGACAGATTGTCGGAAAAATGTGTAAGAATCATCTGCTAAAGCAGAAAATCAGAAGCAGCAGAGCAGCCACAACTCGTAGAGATTTCTGAAATATGAGCTTCGACAGCGAATAACCTTCAAAGAATTTCTTTTTTACTCTATTCTAATATTTAATACTATATATAAATTTCTCTGTAGTTTTTGGAGATCTATATAGACTATTCTCATAAGTATATATATATATATATATATATATATATATATATATATATATATATATATATATATATTCAAAATGTAGAATAAAACAAAGAAAAATTATAGAAATATGAAAAAAAAGGGGGGGAATAATAAGTAAAAAAATAACAAACAACAGTTTTTTTTAAAAAAAAAGATGAAATTTTATTTATGAAACCGGAAAAAAAAGATATAATCTTTTCATCAGCCCACACGATTATATCCGCAAAACAGAGTGCTTTGTGATATTGCTGATATTGTATCAATAAAGCCAAAGCAAAATATATTAATACAATAGTGTGAGGAGCACTCAAAAAAATTTTTTTTATAAAAATTACGACAAATAAACTGGAACACAAAAAGTAAAAATAACATATATATATATATATATATATATATATATATATATATATATATATATATATATATATATATATATATATATATATATATATATATATATATATATATATATATATATATATAAATAAATACAAGAAAACACGAAGGAAGTTAAGAAAAATAGTAAGTTTCATTTATTGCGCCTAAGCTTCAAGTAAACAGAACAAAGAAAAATTATAGACATATGAAGAAAAAAAAAGGGGGGGGAAATAATAAGTAAAAATATAACAAACAAAAGTTTAAAAAAAAAAAGGATTAAATTTTATTTAAAAAAAGCCCGAAATATATATATATATATATATATATATATATATTAGTTATAAGCAAATAAATGTGGATTAAATAATTTTATGAAATAATGAAATGATTAAATTGTTTTATCTCAGTAGGATTTTTAGAGAATTCAGCAACTAATAAAATCCGTTTTTTTATCCTTCAGTTGTCTTTTCAGATTCTTCGCTCTCCTGCGGAAATGCAGTTTACACAGTAAAAAAAGTATAGTCAAAACTACCAGATTATGCTTCAATTTTTAGATCTATAGGAAAAACAAAAGACTTGATAATTTTTTCCAAAGTTATTTAGTAATGATTTTAGTTAAATTAAGTATGAAATAAGGTCATATAATCCTTGGAAAAATTTAGTAAATGTAAATCTTTTAATTTTATAATATCTTCGATAATAGCATTAAAATCATTTATTTGGTTTAATTTACTGTCTTCTGAATTAGAATTATAATTTTGATAACCAGACTTTCCGGTCAACTCTTTATCATATTAACGGAAAAATTGCCAAATTTGTAAATAAATGCTATATATTCTTGTTTTATCACCACATTTGAGTTTTTTTTTACCAGAAAGGTTATTACCATACAATAAGAAAGCTTTTCCCGAATTTTTTCATAATTCTGAAGAATTCGCTCAGTATTATATTTTAAAATGGAGAATTTCACACTTTTTCTCTTGATTTTTTTTAAATCTAATTACAGCAATTAATATTATCGAAACACATCTAGATCAGCAAAACTACGAATATTATGCGAGTGACTAGGCTGATCTATCCATAAAAGCAATTTTTTTATATGGTTTAACTGTTTTGTGATTCTTGGCTTAGTTTTTAATATAATTGTAGTTTGATAAAATGGATACATTTGAAATTGCAAGTAATAAGTACAAAAAATTAATTAATATTTTTGTACGATATAATTCAATCACTGTCTGGATATATTTTTACAAATGTAGCTTGCGCAAGACTTCTGACTGCTTACCTGTACTCTATGATATTAATCCATAAAGGAAAATAGACATTCTCAAAGCTGAAACATAATCTGTAAGACATTTATGTTTCTATTTTGTTGATGTTATCTCATATACTTTTTCTTCGACAAAGATGATAAAGAAAAGAGAATTAACGTTAGGTAGAACTTGGAGGAGAGAATAATGAAGAATAAAAAATAAATTTCTTGTTTTTCCGAACTTAACGATGAATTCAGCTTACAAAGGTAAGAAAACAAAACAATTTCTAGTAATTATATTATCTTAAACTCAAATGAGCAAATTGGGTGTGACTAAACTTAAAGTGACATTTTTATAGTAGTATTATAAAGAAATGAATTAAAATTCAATAACTAAAAGACTAATTTTTCACAAAAAATTGAAGAAAGATTTTTTACATAATACAGATAAAAAATAAAAATAAAATATTAGGTTTTAATTCCAGGTTCAAAACAAAAATTAGCAAAATAATAGTTGTATTAAAATAAGAGGCATTATTTTCTATGTAGATAAACTATGGTTGAAAATTATAGCAATCTTGAAGAGTATTTCTTACACTAAAAACCAAATTAATATGAGAAATTACTGGCAACATCTTTTGCAAACATATTTATCTCAAGATTAGCAGTTTAAAAAATTATGAAAGAATCATTAAAATTTAAATAAATACATAACTAGCAAAATAGTTTTATTAACTCATGATTTTTTTCTGGCTTTGAATACATAAATATTTCATTTAAAACATTAAAGCTATAAGCATTTGCGTTGAAACGTAAAGCTCCGAAACACATGCTATATACTTCAACTTCCTTAGAAATGTAAAAAAAAATTATATTTTATTTTTCGATAATAATTCAACGCACTAAAAATAAAAATACTGAACAGTGCTCAAAATAAAAAAAACGGATCACCCTGAATAACTTTTGATCTAATGATCGGATCTTTACGTTTTCGAATTCAATCTTGATGATTCAAGGGGTAAACTTAAATATGCTAATTAATTAGTGCAGACGATATTTTAAGTTAAGAAATCAGACGCAAAAATATAATTTTCCTGAATAAACAAGCCTTTGTTTCGACGGATTCTAATTTCTAACCCCCGCAATAAAGGGAGAAGTGTACAAAAGTGAGTATAGTATAGATATATTTCGACAAATGATGACGAAAACGGCCCAGAACTACATCTTTAAACAAATAATTTAAAAATTATGTTTTGTGCAACTTGTAATGCTCTCTTTTGCCTTCGTTTGTACCTGCGAATGTAAGTGCTTTCTTAGTAGGCATTCCCCATATACAGTGATTGAAACTTATGATATTTGAAAAAAATTGCTTAAAGACTCATACTGGGTGACACAACTCTAAATAAAGAATTTCATAGAGAATAGCATTTTTTTTTATTCTAGAGCTTTATCACATATAAAGTAATAGCATGAAGAAACTTTAGTTTGAAATTATTAACTCGGTTTTGGGTTAAAAATTAATACTTTTTCTATAAGCATTTATCCAGCAATTCCTATAGTAAAATTTAGAGGTAAAATGATTTCAAAGGAAAGCTTAAGGCAGAATGGAGATGTGGTTTTACCAACGGGAAATTATGTGTCTCTATTTCCCTATATATTAATAACTAATTAATATTTCTGAATATTGTTTGTTTCATTTTTATTGCAATATGTTCTATTGAACTTAATGACCAAATTTTAAGTTTGCAAGTACTTTTAAAACTTGAACTTGAATAGTTTTCAAACTTTTAGAAAGTTTTAGAATATTTACAACTAAAGAAACTTAAAATGTAGTAGCTAAATTTAGTTTTGATCGAACACATCTCAATAAAAAAGCAATCGAAAATGTATGTTATAAAATTATCATAAGAATACAAAATGATCAATTCAGGAGAGAAACAAATTGTTATCACATTATTGTAATGTGTTACCTATTGGTGAATTTTTTTTTGTTATATTTATAGAAACACCATTTCAATTCATGGGTTGAAAATCTGCATTAATTGATGTTCATCTTTTTCTCGACCAATGTAGAGGGATTTATTTTTAATTCCAAACAAAATACAATCATTAAAAGATCACAAAACTTGTTTCGTTCTTCTGTATTCATAATTAAATTAAAATCACCATCAAAACAGTATTTATGAAAATGTAAATCATAAAAAGAATATAAAAATATTTGAATTTAATATTACGTAAACGCGTTAAAAGCTGAAAGTTGCAAAATTATCTCCTGTTTTAGATTGTAGATTGTAGAAGAGTGAGACGAGCTCTTTGCATTAGCTTTTCGCTCTATTATCGCCTGTTCTTTTTTTTTTTAATTTTGCTGCGGTGCTACTTTTTTATTAATTCTTAGGTAACCTGATTTAATTTCTAACGACTCCTATAACTCTTTATTTGTGAATATAGTGGTGAAATTGATTTAGCCGAAAAAGGTGTAGGCATGAGAACTTTAGATCAACACTTATTTTCACAATGTATTTTATAGGGAAACAAAAAATACTCAAATATAGAAAGTGTTTACTAAATGAATAAGGAACTGCAGGGGACAATTAATACGTATAAGTTTTTCGGCTAAAAATCAGCTGCAGAAAAATGATTGTTTCTTAAACAATAATCATAAAGAAATAAAATTTAGGGAAAAATACATCTCCAAAAGTCTGTATACATGGGAATACAGATCACATGCACATGCTTTTAGTATTAAAAAATTTTACCATGAAAATTTATTTTAATTTTTTATACCATAAATAACAGTAAGATGGTATCAATTCCTTAAAATCAATTATGCAAATATATTGAAATACGAATTCAAGACTTTTCTCACATCTAAATCCTTTCGAAAAATAATTAAAAATAAATTTTTAACACTTTCCTTTTCTTCCAAGCAGATAAATTTAATTTTCTGTCGATGAAAGAATTTATAATTTGATAGAGAGTCAGAAAAATTTTATTCAAGACTAGCCTATATTTCTTTTAATGAAACATTCCTCGGTGATCAGACACTCGGCTTTATTAGAATATGCAAACGAAATAAGAACATGAAAAAATAATTAATGAATTTCCCGATCGGCAAAGATTCTAAATTTTCAAAGAGTGACTTCATATTGATCATTTTTGAAAAATTAATTCGATTCTCTTAGCACACCAAGAATTTTTTTTTCATTCCATATCATTTAATGATCTTTATTATTAAAAGAATGTCACTTCTTTTTTAGAGTTATAAAAATACATTTAACAACTTTAGTCTAACGTAAAATGGAAAATTTTTACAGGTCTTAAGGTATCAAAACAATCGTGTTTTTAGGTTTTTATTTTCTTAGTTTCATTTTTTTTTTGTGAAAGATTAGAATACAACATGGTCAGCTTTTACTTCAGAAAAGCAAAACAATGTGTATATATATATATATATATATATATATATATATATATATATATATATATATATATATATATATATATATATATATATATATATATATATATATACACATATACGAATATTTGTATGCCGTTGCCGTTTATAGATTCCTAAACCATCCAACTGAGAGCACAGAAATTTGGCATACTGATAGTTCGGACCATGAGGATGATTATGCTCGACTTTTTTACATTCGAGCGGAATGAAGGAAAAACGAAACAGTATTCAAATTTCTAACTGGATAAGGGTTACTATTCACTTTAACTAAACTGTAGACTATTCTATTTTTCTAAATGTTTTATGGGTATCATCAATGGTATTTGCTAGTTAATTATAAATACACATTTCTAAACTTGAACAGAAAATTAAATATATATATATATATATATATATATATATATATATATATATATATATATATATATATATATACTTTCTTATTTTTAAAATATTTTCTTTCAAATCATTCAGTGAATTTTGGTGTAAATGTAATTAGGATATGATGGTAAAATAATTTTTAAATAGCCATATCTTCTGGAAGAACATCTTTAGACAATGTTTTAAAATGTATACATGATTGTTTAATTTGTCTTTCTTGAATTACATAAATTATAATAAAATAAAGTAATAAAATAAAGCATTTGTGTCTGTATGACCGCATATTGGATAGCGCGTATACCGTAGGCACTAAAATTACGACATTCAATATGAATTTAAATGAGCGAAAATGTAAAAAAAAAAGAAATAAAAAATACCAATCCTATTTTTCGATTTTTTATTGTAATTCAGAGGTATTTAAAAAAATTCTCATTTCAGGGGCAACCATTGTTTTAAAAACTACAGACGATTCAGTTTTGTAGATTTTTTAAGGACACATTGATGTTTGCCAGATTATAGCTTTAATTTAAAAAAAAAGATGTTTATTGCGCGTTCTGCGATACTTTATACTTTTTTATTCGTTATGCTAGATTATCTAAATGATCAATGAATTCCACATATTTAGAAACTTTTATTGGAAAATGACTAGGTAATTTTGAATTACACAATTTTTCTTATAGAAAAATATCGCAAATAGAAAGAAACTAAACTACTGATGAGTTTAATGGTAATCTACATGTTAGAACACTTTTTGATTTACTTTCTACTTTTTTTCTTAATTATGTTTCTTTTTTTTTTTTTACTTTCACTTAAAAAAATAATTTCCTGAAAACTTTGAGTTCATTAAAAAGCCATTTACGAGTTAATAGAATTAGAGTTATGATTAACTTATGATCTTTTATGCCATTTATTTGTTACCAAAATGGTAATGAAGGAAAAAAATAGATATTATAAATCACTCAGGAAAGGAATTTTTATTTTTTTAATTCCACGATGAATGTATTAGAAGTTACAGGTATTCGCATTTTAGTCATTTGAAAAAATACAATTTATCTTTTTTTTTCTCTTTTTCTTTAAAAAAAAAGAGAAAAGGTACTTCTTTTAAAGAATTAAATAAAATTTTGCAATCTCTTGAATAAAATGCGATTTTTATTTATTTAATAATTTTCGGAAAAGAGTGAGCGTTCCATTTAAGTTTAAAGCAAAATATTAAACTTAAGTTTCATCTCAGATTAAAACGTGGAAATATACGGAATCAAATACAATTCAATAGATATCAAATACAATTACAATTAATCAAATACAATTCTAATATCAAATACAATTATGTAGGTACAAACTAATTTCATATCTTGGATCTATTAAAAACACACTAATTCTGAGCAGCTTTACTATGGATACTGACTGATGAGTTTTTTTACGGCCTCTTTGAAAGAGAAAATTGCTTGATTGCGGTAAAGTTTGACTATTATGAGTTGGTTACGGGAAAGGGCATCATGCTAAATGATACCTAACGTAGTTAATCTTTATTTTGACGGGATAAACTACTGAAAACGGGATTATTCTTAATCTGATAGTGTAAATTCATCAGAAAGTGCAAATAATAATACATACTTAAATAACAATAAACATACAATACAAATACAAATACAATAAACATACATACTTAAAAATATAAATTATTTTAGGTTGGTTTATTGTGTTGGAGTGTGTCTTCGAGTTTCAGACATCATTTTCTAGTTGTGTTCACTACTGATTTATTGATTATTAATTCGATTTGTATATTCACTACTGATTTTTTTTTGTACAAAGAACGTGTATTCAGCTAATAAATAAATGAATTGCGAATGATTCTCATAATAGTATCCAATAATAGTTTGTACCTAAAAATGGAATGAAAAAAGTTTTCCTCTTGGAAATTGAGCATGTGTGTGGAGAATGTTTTCATAAAAAACATTATCCTTAAAATTTTGAAATTATAGCTTAGATTGCCCAAGACATATCAAAATATAAATATAGTATTAATAATGCAAAAATTAGTCTGGTCAATCGTGAAGAGGTTAAAAATACATTATTGCTATACAGTTTTAACCCAATATGTTCAAACATATAATATAAGGGCAGAAGTTGTAAGGACTTACCAATCGAGCTAAAATATGTTTTATTTTAAATTTATTTAGCGTTCACAGAATTAGGAAGATGAAAATTATGCTGAGTTATTTACTTTGATCAGATTCAAATAAGATAATTCGAATAATTAGAAAGACTTAGCATATAATGAAATAAAGTTGGAAGCAAATATTTTTTTTAAAAAAAATAATGTTGCCTAAAACATTTTGTTTTCAATTGTTAAAAAATGCTTCAAGCCACGCTTAAAATAGACTAAGTTTTTTTTCCTGTGTATTATTGACCACCTGAAGAGAACTTCGTATTTAACGCATAGCTAGTTGTCGATCATTTAGATGTTTCAATACGCTAACTGGAGGTGGATTCAATTACCTCCAGATAGGATGTGGATTCATTGTACGACACTGTAGACTTACTTTATTCTATGTGATCTGTTTCTGTTTTTAAATTTGGTCAACCAGCTAAATTCAGGATAAATTTCAAGTATATCTTTCGTAGAACTGTAGAACTTTATCAAAGTTTTAATAGCGATTTCTGTTTTTAAATTTGGTGAACCAACTTAATTTATGATAAATTTCAAATATATCCGTGACTATAATAGTATTTACTATATATATAATGCAGAACTGATGAATATTAGCGAAGTTTTAGTTGCGATTTCGGTTTTTAAAAACCACTAACTTAATTTAAGATGAATTTCAAAGATATTCCTTATATCTCTTAATTTTTTAACGTTTCTATGTTTTTCAGTTAGTATAATTAAACACTTGCATTCTACTGGAGAAATTGCAGAGAACTCCATAGGTGACACATACCGAGTTGCAGATCACTTAGCCGTACGTTACAGGGGGTAACACTACAAGGTGAATTCTATGGACTACAATGTAGACTAACTTTATTTTATGTGTTAATTGTAATTCAGTTATTGTTTTTTTTCCTGTTTTTACCTTGTTTTGTCTGCAGTTATCTTTATAGTCTGACATTATAAATAAAAATTCAGTAAACGAAGGTCATAATCTTTATTTGTATATGCGAATAAACATTTCAGCAGAAGGAAATGAAAAATCGAATTTTTGCATTATTCCTATATAAACCTAGTAATAAAATTTGAAAATTTCTTTTTATTTTTTCTGCAAAATATAATTTTTTTTAAAATTCAATTGAATGATATTTATAATTTGACCTAAAGGACTATTTTTTTTTATCATTCAAATAAAACTTTAAGCAAGTTTATTCATGGGGTTTCACAGGGCAAAAATATCGTTTGATCTAAATTTCTCGTAGAACAAAATTCTCGTTACCCAGTTATAAAAATATCGTTGGATAAGCATGAAAATCTCGGTTTCATATATTTTATCTAGTATTCTACTAATAAAATATATGATGCTTACATGGATTTAATAAATATATCACAAAAGAAAGAGAAAAAATATATATTAACTGAATGGTGACAAAGAATGGAATGCATTTGAGTATTTTTCTGAATCAACAAGACACAGAGAGTCTTTTGTTTTTAGATTACACTCTTTATCCCGATTCTTCTGCAATGTGATTACATTGGCAAAAAAGATGAAAAATATCAAACAAAACATACCGAAAATACTATACACTTTATCAAAAGCTTTTAGTACTTACTTTCCATTGAAGAAACATATTTTTGGAAATACAGAAATCAGATTTTATTTATTAACTTTATTAATGGCGATATCATCAATAAAAAATTACTAGGGTATCTTCAAGAACAAGGTACTTACACGTTATCCAGTCAACTATTTTCGCAAACATCGCATAAAATTCAATTTAGTGACTTCCAAATTTCTTTTAACATAGTAAATAATTGCATACATACAAGCATAACTTAGCGTATGTAAGATTGGAAAAAAATATATAATTTTGAAATATTTCCAATATTTACATAGACAATGTACGAAATATTAAAACAAGGAACTATAAGAAATATAGACTTTCCTACTGCTTACACTAATGAAAACGTTGCATAAAACATGTTGTAATATATGGTAATCCAATATTACATTATTTTCAAATCAACTAACATGTTTGACGTGGTAATACGTAGGAAAAGAAAACAATAATGAAAATTATGACCATATACTGTAATACCAAAATGTGCATTACTTTATTCACTAACTGATTCACTTATTGATTCACTATTTTGAAAACTCACTAATTTTCCCATTCCCTGATTTTTCATTTATTTGATCACTAATTTGCTGATTTTCTAATATGCTAATACACTGTTATATTCATACGCATATTTTTCAATTGTTAAATTTTTCTATTCATTAACATACCGATTAATGGATACAACGATAATCAGATTTTTCTTATTTATTCAAAAATTGATGCAAGATTCATCAATTATTTTTTTCCAATTAACAATTATATCTAACTCTTTCATTATAAGGTAATATTTTCTGTAATATTTATTTATTTCAATAAAAGATGTAACTTTGTAGCTGATCACTAATTTGCTGATTTTCTAATACGCCAATACACTGCTATACTAATACACATAGTTTTCGATTTTTAAATTTTCCTATTCATTAACATGCCGATTAATGGATACAACGATAAGCGTATTTTTTTTATTTATTAATTTGCTAAACTGTAGATGCACGATTCATCGATTATTTTTTTCCAATTAACAATTATATCTAACTCTTTCATTATAAGGTAATATTTTCTGTAATATTTATTTATTTCAATAAAAGATGTAACTTTGCAGCTGATCACTAATTTGCTGATTTTCTAATACGCCAATACACTGCTATACTAATACACATATTTTTCGATTTTTAAATTTTCCTATTCATTAACATGCCGATTAATGGATACAAGGATAAGCGTATTTTTTTTTTATTTATTAATTTGCTAAACTGTACATGCACGATTCATCGATTATTTTTTTCCAATTAACATTTATATCTAACTCTTTCATTATAAGGTAATATTTCTTGTAGTATTTATTTATTTTAATAAAAGATGTAGTCTTGTAATTCCTAATTTACTAATATGCTCATTTCACAATCATTTGATGCACCCATTTTCAGACTAGCTTATATTTCTTTTATTCACTGGTTATATTAAGAGTTATTCATAATAATAATCACTGCAACTACCTATTTTGATACTAAATGGCCATAGCTTAAGTCTATATTATATTTCCTCTTAGTAACAAAAGTTTACAAATATTAACAAAATCTTAATATGATTATTACTTTTAAAATATGCTTTATAATTCAAGAAAAAAATTCACATTATTTTCTTAAATGAATTATTTTAAAACTATGGGTACATGTGTCAAAATAAAATCTCTTAAAAGAAGAATTAGGTAAAGTTGTAAAACAAAAAGCATTCAAAAACAGCAAACTCTTTTATTTCCGCACTTAAATGCTTTCAATAGAGAAGCAAGAAGCATTAAATTATCTGAGTTCCTTCCTACCCCGCAGTTTTGTATGCTTTCAACGGAGTATTGCCTTTGATCGTAAAATGTAATTTTATTATTTCCGCTTTTATTCGCACACTAAACAAATTAAACCTAAAACGTTGATGATTTATAAGATTCTCTTAAAGTAGTTCCCGAAGTATCCTTTTCAAGACAATAATAAGGAATAAAAGTACTATAAAATGTAAATTTGTTTCCTTTTAACATAGATTTAATTAAGACATACGATTTTATTTTTAATACCATCAACAGATATTTCTGATGTCTGTAATTTTATTGAGTGTTTTGCTTTTATGGATTTTTGATTTAAAAGAATTGATAAAACATTAGTGGAATGTTGTCAGACATGAAACTGTCGGCATGAGACTGTTAAATATTTATAGATAGTCCAATACCCAGGTTCACTCATTTTCAAATTGATGAAATTCAATCAATGATTTTTTTTGCTATACTATCATCAATAGTTTTCCTTCATGCACTCGTTTTATAAAAAAAAAAGAAAAATCATAGTAGCGGTCACCATAGCAACGCATATTTCCTCATTGTCTAATTTTCTAATTCACTGATTCACTGACTAACTGAAAATTAGCGTGATAATAAGTCATATAATGAGTAACAGTCATGTAATTGACTGTTTCGTTGATTCCTTTAGTTACTGATCCATTGGTTTTACTATACACCATTCACTAATTGCTGCATTCACTATTAAAGCAATTTATGATTGCACCTATTCACTTATTTGCATTAATTGAAATTAACACACCGATTCACTGATTCTCCGATTGACTACTATGTGTGTTCTCTGATTCAATACAGTACAGCTTCTTTGATTTATTACCATGTTGATGCTCTGGTTGATTGACTCCTATCTGCACTTGTTATTTTTTCTTGATTCACCGGTTATAAGAAGAATCATTCATAGTAGCTGTTTCCATAGTTATACTAATTTGCCAGTCTATCGATTTTTCAATTCGCTGGTTTCGTTATTACCTAATAAGCCAATTTATCACTTTAATGATTATCTATTTACTGATTCATTGTTTCTACAACTCATTCTACTACGCATACTGTAGGTTATGAAGAGTTTTTTCATAATAGAAGCCACCCTAGGAACACGAATTTAATTATTCTCTGATTTTCTGTTTCACTGATTCACTAATTAACTAAAAATTTGCGTGATTACCGATAATTCAATTAACTGTTTCATTGGTTACCTAAAATTTTTGTGTGTGTGTGTGTGTGTGACCCAATGATTTGATACATCAATTCACTGATTGGTGTATTCTCCAATACAGCAATTTATAAACACAGATTCGTTGATTCACTTATTTGTCTCGTCATAGATCCATATTAACACACCGATCCACTTATTCTCCTATTGACTTCTATGAGTGTTCCTTTATTCAATATTTTGCTTGACTGACTTAAATCTACCCTTGTTAATTTTTCGTTTATTCACTGGTATTATGAAAAATCTTTCATAATATCGGTTTCGCAAGTATGCTAATTTACCGATCCATTGATTTTTCTATTCACTGTTTTGCTTATTGCCTAATACGCCATTTTATTGATTTAAAGATTCTTTGGTTATTAATTCACTATTTCTTCTATGCATTCTTACACCAATTCATTTTATGCCAAGGTAACAGATATATCAGTACAATTGCTCGCCCAACTATCAACTCGCGAAACACAGATTCGCTAATTTCCTAGTTAGTTACTCTGCCAATTTCTCGATTTATTATTATGTTTATTCTAATTTTTGCCGCCTCATTGATTCTTTGCTTTAATTCTCCTTTGAAGTTTTTTTTCTTTCTTTTATTCACTAGTTAATAAAAAAATTAAGTACAATAATCATAGCTACACGATTTAATAAATGATGACAATAGCTAAAGCTTTTTTTTTCATAAAATAAATAAATGCAAACATATTAAAAAAATGCAATATGCATTTTATTTTCGATTGCATTGAGGAAAACTATATGAGTTAAATAAAAACTACTTTTTCTCGATTTTTTCTAAATATTTAAAACTAATACGCGTACATATAATGGATTTTAACTCTTAGACGAAGAATTGGAGGAAGTCATAAAACAGAAAGCATTAAAAAAGAACTAACTCTTTAATTTCGTACTTAGTAGCTTACGATACAGAGGCAAAGAGCATTAAATTATCTTAGCTCTTTTTTTCAGCCTACCCTTTCCTATACATTTATCGGAGTATTCCTTTTGATCGTAAAACGTTATTTTATTCCTTCCAATTTTATTCACACACTGAAGAAATTAAACTCAAAACTTTAATGATTTATTAGATTTTCTTTAAAAAAACACAAAACATCCTTTTCAAGTAAAATGTAAACTTCATTCATTTTAAAAACGTTCATTTAATAAAGAAATCCTATTATTATTTTTCTATTACAATCATGAGATGTATCATCAACAAGTTTTCTTTTATTGTTGTTAAGAGAGGTTTCTTTTTTAATAATATTCATGAAGAGCAACGAAGGAGCTACAGAGTTCTTAACGAACATGAAAACATCGTAGAACAAAAATCGCAAAAAAATTTATAATAAATTACAAATTTTTAAGCATCTTCTGTAACCACCCATAACATGCTAAATGAATATTATCACTCTATACAATATCTGGCAAGTTCCTAGGATTAACAACCTACTAACAACAAGCTCCTAGATATTTTTTTGCAAGTTCCTGCTGTTGTTACACATCCCCCTGGAGAAGGAAAGCCTAACCAGGTCCAGAAGGCCCCGTCGCGCTACTTCCCCATATATCTGCAGAAAGTCCCGATCAACCAACAGCTGCTTAAGAGAAGCGCCAAGGCAAAAAAGAAGGTGATCAGGACAAGCAGGTTGTGAGCAGGAACAAGGTTGGAAAATCGTCTCCCCATTTTGAAACCTTAAACACTTAAGATGGCCGCTACGAAATCTGGCCATGGCCGATTGGAAAGGCCGAGGGCCGCAGCATGTTAATGCTATTGAAAGTTCCTAAATAAGGTAATATTGATTTTTTTACCTTAATATTTATCATATGACGAGTGAGGTTCCAAATGCTTTTATTTCGAGTAAATAAACAATTTTGGCCCAAGTATATTACCATCAGCCTACTTCGGAAAAGAGAACAGATAGAAAATACTTTATTATATAAGTAACAATGCATTTAGTATAAGCATTAGGTTAGATTTGGTAACTAATCCACTAAAACAATACGAATCATCCTTAATAAAAAATTTCTTGTGGGTTTTAAATTTGGTTAATTTGAATATTTACTTTTAGTGTGGTTATGACATAAATCGGAATTGAGTAGTTTAATAATTTTAAGATTCAATTAGGAATTCTAATGTTAAAAATTTGTAATCCATTTTCTTTAAAAGTGACCATTTTATTTTTCTTATTTATAGTATTATGGCGTAATCTGTTGCATATAATTATTAATATGCATTAATTTCAATCATTAAAACTGGAACGATGAAGTAAAGTTAATTTAGCCAATTAACATCTTGTTGCTCTGTTATGTAGAAAAAAGCATACAGAAAAATTTAGATATTTTAGACTTTTCCTAATTTCATGCAATTTAAGTGTTAATTAATTATTTATGCGTTAGCATTATTGAAACGTAGTACATAGAAAAGTATTATGTATAGAACCTAACACCAGGGATAGGAGGGACCAGAATGACACCTTAGGTATTTTTGGTAGGCATCCAATAGCTTCAGGTAGTTTTAGGAATAAGGTAGCCAATTGTATATATAAGGCACGGTAGTTTCATTAAAAAGAAAAAGAGTGTTTCAAGAAATTTATTGTTATTATTTATATAGAAAAGAAAACTCAATTACTTTGGAAACTAATGTATACGGATAATTAAAATGCCAGTGTTCACTTTAACCCCTTAACGATCGGTTAATTTTCAAGGAAACGTTCATAAAAGTGCCTATTTTTTTGGCTTTTGTATTTGTATTACGTATTTGATTAGTGCTGCAACTAGTTTAAAATAAACTAACTATCTACAATTACCTTTAAAATATCGTGGTACTGCCATCAGGTGTGTGAAAGGAGAAATAAAATGTTTTCCGCAAAAGAAATGAATTAGTTTTATTCTTATTGGCGCGTTACTACAGAACACTCCAGCCCGTCAATATCACGGGAGCAAGAAATAGCAGGGAAAATCTCACCCCGTCATTTTCATTTTCACAGGAGCGAGAAAGAAGGGGTTAATCAATATTTTTCGTTAACCAAAGTGAATAAAATACCATAAAATTTCGATGATCAAGTCCATCATACGTTTTTATCAAATTATGATTATATTTTTAGATTATGGCAGTCTAATTGATCTACGTACAAACAATCTGGAAAGGACCAAATTGTTCTCTTCAGTCTTTCTAGATATACATCAATGTTCACTCTTTCTTGCGTTAAAATCAGAAGATGCAATGTAAAACTCAAGTCATTGAAATATTTATTATGTAAATAAGGAGGTGTTGCCACAAAAATAAAATTACTGAGTTCGAAAAATGTTCGCAAACGAACTTGTTCTTTACGAGAATCTGATGGAAAAACCCCTAGAACCCAGATCTTTCCTGGAAGTGAGACCATGACGTGAAAGTTTTCTCTTACATGGTACACTGTAAAAAATTTCGGATCATACTGCTGCCCTTACAAAAAAAGGTGATTTTGAGGTTGGCCGACGTAAAAAAATACACCTGAGGTGGAAAATAAGGTTATGTTTTGCACCAAAAATAACTGCATTAATAAACCTTAATTGCAATCTCATTTACGCCTCACAACATCAATCGATTATGGAATAATTTTAGTTTAGATCAGGTAAAATTATTTACACCCCATATATACATATTTGCATAAAGTGTAGAAAAATTTTTTGTGAACCTCTAAAACATTTTCCCTAATTTGTTTGCTCTAAAGTAGATTCCCATCAACCTCAAAACAACCTTAAATGTGAATGAAATATCTTCATACACCTTAATTATACACCTTGGGAGGTTGTTATTTTAAGTTTGGTTCTGATATAAACTGGGAATAAACCTCAAAATAACTTTGACATCTCAAAACAACCTCACATAAACCTCAGAAATACCTTAAATTTTTCCAAGGGAGCATTAAGTACTTTGGGTGCATCATCCGCAAAATACATTTTCCCATAAAATCCATATTTACCGTGACATATTATACCGTAGCTTTTGCAGTAATATTTATTTAATTAGAGTGATTCCGTGATATTATGATAATTATTACTGTAAAAGCTACGGTATGTCTTGACTATAAAAAGTAAAGCTATCTCTTTAAATGCCGGTACTTCCTACCGTAAGTTTGTTCAGAATTTTCTTATAGTCTATGATGCAATGCTTTAAATATCTTATTTGCAATGAAAAAATAATTTTTAATGAATGATTTCAAATATTTTGTGCATTTATTATAAAAAAAAGAGAAAAAAACATGTATAACTACATTATTCCGAAGCAATCCTTTATTACAAAAATATGCATTCTTGTAATATGCCATAAACGAATTTTCGTATAAGAGCATACTCCGCAATTTTAGCAATTAAAACGGAACTATTGCATATAATGCAAATGAATGGATTTACGATGTCTTGTAGCATATTTCTTGATTAGTAATTGAGATTGAGATAATTTCATGAAGTCGGAATGCAATGAAGTGTTCCCTCCTGTGAATAAAACTTTGTTTCCCTCCTGAACTAATTTCCATTTATTACTCCACAGAAAACAATATATTGCCTCGTTACACGACTTCTAATCAAAAGCCAATTCGACTGTAATCTGCTTCACTTGATTCAATAAGTTGGAAGCGAGTCCTCACTATTCTAGATAGATCATATGCACTACATGATAATCTTATCCTTAATTTCTTACTTTAATTAGAAGGGGACGAGTGGTAATATATATAATTAAAGCATATTATTGCATTTTACTGAGTTTTGTTTCCCTTTCATTTAGAAGATTATTTGGGACTTGCGAAAGTGTTGAACACTAAATAGGATTTTCTGCTAATTATTATACATTTTTTATCGGAATTTTTATCGAAATAAAGGGAGTTTAGAAAGATATTATTTAATTAAATATGCCATAGATCCTTAATAGTTTTTTTCCTTCACTTTCTAATAATTCTAAATTTTAATTGTTTAAAAAATAAATATGCAAGCTGTTCAACATAAAATAGAATTCACTGTCGTTATTCGAATGAGGATTTGTCTATTCATTATTATCTTAACTTTATGTAAGCATTTTTCCCAATTTATTATTTTTTATTAGAAGTTTAATTGAAGTACTTATAGCCCAGTGTGAACTAAAATAATTTCAAAAAAAGTTTTTGTAAAATTATTATAGTTCACACTGGGCAGCAATCAAGAAGGTTCTTAAGTGTAAGAACCCAATCTTGAAATATTGAATGAATTTAACGTGCTACAATAACATCACATTGGAAAAAACTTCAACTGTTTTCATAGTAAATATATAAACCTTTTTTGTTTGTTTGCGTTATAACAGGTTCTAATGTGCTGTGCTGTGTTGAATTGTCTAGTACTGCATTGTGTTGTACTGTTCTGCTTTGTGCCGTAATGCATTCTATTCCACTGTACTGTATTGTACCGTGCTGTGCTGTTCTGTATTGTATAGTAATGCACTCTACCGTACCGTAATGCACTCTATTGTACCGTACTGTACTGTATTGTACCGTACAGTACCGTACTATTATGTTGCGTACAATATTTTATCGCATTGCAGTGTAGTGTCAATGTATACAATACATTGTATTGTATTTATACTTCAAATTCTTCTTGTAAAGTATACATGAGAAAAACTCTTCGCAGCAGTATTAAAGAAGGTATTTAAGTCTAAGATTATATGAATTTTATTAGTTCCAGTGTTTGAGAAACTTTTTTGTAGCAAAGGAAGACAATTTTGGAAATCGATTGGAAAATTCTAACGGATAATATTTTTAGCATGTATTACATAAATAAATGCATACAACTCTTTTTAAATAAATCTAATCAATCAGGAAATGCGGTCAATTAAATTATTTTTTAATCGCAATTGTACTCAGTACATCGAAGTAATTAAGTGTTTATTAATGCCTTTCCATGCCATTAATGCCATTCTATGTGATCAAAGATAAAATATTTTCAAAGGCCCGTAATCCATTTGGATGTTATCAAGGACTGCACGGCAAGATCATTGAATCCATTATACCTTCCCTTGTTGCCTTACAACAGAGTAAATTTCATAAAACATTGTCAAATGAATTTGGTTCTCCATAGCCTGTAATGCATTTGATGTTATCATGGATTTTGTGAAATCTTTGGTAAAATGGATTATTCCATTCTAAGATCCCATTCTAAGAAATTATAATTATTATTATAATTTCTTGATGGATAAAGGCAGAGACAAGCTATTTCATTGTCATCAACTACAAAAAATTTTACTATGGTGTCCTGTTTCAGCTAGTCATTTGCCTGATGCATGATCATCGTTATCATACTTAAATACCCTCAATTGATATTAATACGATAATTCATCTCTAAAGGTTTCCAGATCCCACTAATAAAATTTATTTACTGGAAATAAAGATTTACAACATTTCAGAAGAACAAAATTTGAGACCTAGTGTTAATGATAATGATCTAGTATAAGATATGATAATATCAGATATTGCGATAATATGATAATAAGAGATTAATGACCTGATATGAAGTAAAATAGTTAGATATACAGCTCTGACTAAACCATCACCTACCTCATCGAGCCAAGCTTCGTCTTGGTTAAAAATAGTTCAACTATTCGGTACATTAATCTTAACTATTATGAATAATATTTTAATCGGATTGGTATTTATAAATCTTCATAATTCCAGACACAAATTATACGTTATTATTGATGAATTTAAATCTTTAAAACAAGCTCTTCTCAGTTAAGTTTAATCATTATAGATAGACACTTTCCAGATTTAATCACAACATATGATGAATTGGAGTAAATACTGGAACTCCAATAAACTCCTGAATTTAAAGCCGTCTCGTTTAAGTCCTCATTAAAATATATTAATGAAATTTCTCTTCGTTCTACACTATTCAGTTGATTTTCAATTTGTTTTAATACTTGTATTTAAATTCAAAATTCAGTGTTTTGGGCTTATTGAGAAGCGCTAAAGCTTCAGAATCAACAATAATTCAAATATGTTTCATGCAAATGCTATTTCATCCTATATTATTCAAACAAATATCTAATCTCTGTAGTAAAATTCGGATTTCAGTGATTTGCTTAGGCATTGTGCATATTTATGGTTATAATAAATGGTAAAAAACAATACTTTAATGTATAATGTTAATGATAAGTCAAATGTTTTCATTATATAAAAAGTTAGCTTCTATTTCCTAATCATGGAAGTAATTCCTATCTTATTTTTCAAATCAATTCAGCTCAATTTTAGCTTTAGCTCAAAATTAGCAAATTTAGCTGGGAGAAATCGGTAGCGCAATGATAAGGAAGTTCATTCACTTAGAAAAGTCCTAATGAGCGGTTTACCAAGATTTCGAATAAATTAAGCCTAATTTCATAGAATATTAAGCCTAAGCCTAATTTAATTAAGCCTAATTCCATAGAATTTTTCATCTCAAGGCTACTTTTCAGGTAAAAACAGAATGTCCACGTATGGGTGAGGAATTTTAGCTCACAATGGATTAAACAGATTCCGATACAGGCATTCCACGCCCTTTATCAGGGTCATATCCCACAGTTCTAAGACCTTCGATTTATAAGGAAAAAGGGTTTCCTAAAGTGACAGTCCTTTACTTTTTTATTGATTTATATTCACTGTCAAAGTCATTTATATATAGTCTTAAAGCTCCTATGTTTCCAACTTTTCTCTGGTATTTAAAAATAACATGGAAATACATCATCAATCTTCAAGGCAATTATTAGACATTAAGGCTAGTTATCTCAAAAGAAACAAAAATAAAGTTAATCTGCTATTCCAATTGACCTTTCACATATCTGCATAAGACAACAACAGGAAATAACGAAATAAAATAAATAAAATATTTATAAAATATAAAACTATTTATTAAGTCATTGAAATTCACTGAATAAAACATTTTAAATGGCACTATATGTGTTGTAAATCTTTCTTATAGTGAGTTAAAATATTTCCCAGATAAATCAAACAATGTGAAGTAGTGCTGGAGCATTCAATGACTATGAATAATAATAAGAAATAAATGTCTGTATGTTACGTTCCATGAATTTGTAAGATGGTGGTATTAGGTTCGACAGGATGACGTCAAATATGCAAATTAATTACTGAAGACGATATTTTAAGTGAAAAAATCAGACTTAAAATGTTAAACATAATTTTTTTTGACAGATTTGGATTTCTGACTCTCCAACTATAGGAGGTAGCTGCAATCTAGAAAATAGCTCCGATTTGTTTAATTAGGAAACTTGTCTGATTTGTTTAGTTTGGAAAGTTCTCAAAGATTTGGACCCTTTAATGCTAAATTTACTCTTTCCGTGTCTCGAAAATTTTTTAAACGAACTTATAAAATTCATTTATCCAAAGATAGTTCCATGCAAAAAATAATATTTTGTAAAAATTTGTTTCTGCTTACTAAATATTAGTAAATATTTGTAAATATTTAATGAAGTAATAGTCGAAAAAGTTCGAAGTGTAAGGTCTAAATATCTTTACATCATTTTAAACAATATATATTTTACGTGACAAAATAAATAGTTTGAGCAAAATCGGTCGAATAAAAATACAACTGAATGAGAAATAATAATAAATCTAAATTTAAAAAAGTCGTACTTTTGCATTTAAAAGTCGCAATAGCTACAACCATCGATTTATAGTTGCGTATTCCATTTAAACTAAATAAATTCAACTAAGAAATAAACCAATATATAAAGTGCTTGTAACACTACTAAAAATTAAGCGTCATTTTCCCAGAAGAAATCGATTTTAAGCTTAATTACAAATCTCTGGCGCTAATGATAGTAGTTTCACCAAAATATCCATCCATCACTGTAAAAATCAATAATAAGGGTAAAAATAAAACTATTCCCAAATGAAATAAAACCGAAAACCACTACCAATGTTACCTGTTATTGCGATAAATTAATCTTTACTAAAAATACTCGTAATAATAGTCTTCAATAATTGCTTACCTCAGTGAATTATCGCAGCCAACGGAAAATTCTTCAAAAATCACCTTTATCATTGTCTTGTGAACAGTCATTACGAACTTCAGGTTTTTTTTGTTCTCGTTATTAATGAACTCAGACAGATAAAGAAGGTAACGAATTAGATTTAAGTTTTGTAGCATGAAAGAATTGAATGAACATTCGAAATTAAAATTTCGTTAATTTTTCAAATCTATTTCATTTTATATTTGAATAGCAGAATACCCATTTTTCATATGGGTTGGAAAAAATTTAAATAATCAATAAATCGCTATTGATTAATACTACGTGCTCAAAAACCGAAAAACATATCGCCACAATTAATGAAACTAAAAATTATCCGATTTCCTTAATATTATTTATGTTGTATGTTGTTAATAATTTATTATTTCTTGCGGTTCTCGGTGCCTTCAAGCAATAAGATTAAACCATTTTTTTAGAGTTTCATCCCATCCAGAGAGTAACTATATTCAGTATCATTTGGTATGTTATTGCTCTAGTATATGGTTGACCATAGTTGGTAGTGAAATATTATCATAATCAACAATTTATTCTGGCACTTACTCCCTTCATTAGGTTTTAGGAAACCTAATTCTACAGTAACTATAATATATACCTCAGTACCAATATTAGTATATTTATGCTTACTGTCATGCTTAACTAAATGCTGGTATTGTAAAATACTGTAGGTATTGCCGTTATTGGTGATGCGGTAATGGTAACCCATGGTGCCAGTATATGTTCAAAATATAGGTACTGTGGCTAATGGTTCGTTACCGCCCTTCGAAGCAGATAAATATTATATTATCACCTTACTACACATACGTACATATCCTTCATTTTTTTATTATTTGTTTTTTATTTTGTAGCTGCTTCATACTATTAGATTAACTATAATATAAGTTGGAAATTCCATTCATCAAAAAAAGATTAACTCAATGTCTAGTTTAATTTAATTTATGGTATTCAGAATCTGCAAAAATTTTTCGTTTGTTCATTAGATAAATACAATTTTATTTTATTTGTTTCCGTTGAGTTTCAATTATTTAAGTTTATAGAGACACGCTATAGGAGTTTTGTACGAATATCAAAAACACGTAACTCCATATAACTTTCAAAATACGAATTCAATGACATCATTACCTTTTTTCGCGAAATTACTAACAATGGCTTATAAAACAATAAAAGCGTGTGATGAAACTATTTTTTGATTAATTAGAGTGGCAAGTTAGAGCTACAAATTTGTTTATTATATAATCTTTAACAAATCCTATGGAGAACTCTTTTTTTTAAATATAGCTGGAGGGATTTTTTAAGTAGACAATCTAGTTTAACGTGTTTCCGAACTTATGTGCACCAAATATGGTTCGGATTGGATTGTGGATTTGTATATGATACATACATACATATAAACTCTGTGGTTCATTTGTATATTGATTGAAAATTGTGGATTGGGAGTTTTAACATTTAAATGACTAATTTTCTTAAAAAGATTTTAAAAAATTAGAAATTAGGTAATTAATTTCAATTGGATATAATATGAAAAAAATACAACTATTCCCACTCGAAAATTTTTCTATGAATAATATATACACTTTAGTTTAATTAAAAAACTGAGTTTTAAATATATATACTTAATATATTTACTAAATACATATACTTAGCTAAATCAACAAAAAACGAAACTAATACAATTCGAACTTTGCGAGCTGCACCTTATAACAACACGCTTTTCTTACTGTTTATTTGTCGCTTTAGGCTCGCTTAAATTGTCATTTACTGGTTAAGTTTATTAGGAATAACACGACCTGTGACGTAGGCTATAGTATACTCAATTGTATCTGAATGCTGTATCACTTGTAACATAGCTGTTTAAAATAAAACCCTGGATACGTAGATTAAGTAGCAGCACGCCGCCATTTTGGTGACCGCAACTCTTAATGTTTAAAATACTGAATTTCTATTCTTAAACATCACTTTTTATTGATTAATATTTTCCATATTCTTAGGTTAACTTAAATATTTACTATTTATTCTTTTAAATTCATATTTTCTCTATGAAATTAAATATTATATTTTTATTCTATTCAGGGAAAATAATATATTATTTCTAAGTTAAAACTTTGAAATTGTTTGCACACGGTTTTTTTATAAAGTTCATAGGGATGTATGATTTGTGATTTTACTCATTATAGACTTTATAAACATTGTTCAAAGAAAAGTTTTTTTTTCTCCTTAATCACTAACAAATTTTATTTTATCTCTATCTTATAATCATATTAATATAATAAAGTTTTATATATCTCATAACTTATCCCATAATAAGCAATTACTAAAATTTCTAGTACAATTATTTAATTTAAAACGAATTCCGAATTAAAATACTACAATAAATAAAATCGAAAAATATTTTAAAATCACTGTTTAATTTTCAAAATACTAAATTAAATTAAAATGTGTTTGTCAACAAATCATTTTATAAATATGAAAAGTTAAATTCACTTAAACAGAATTAATATATTCGGAGGAACTTCAAATTTTTGTAGAACACTATAATCTTGTCTTTCATTGTATTATCTTATCATAATCTTATTGGTTTCGCTAAAATAAAAGTAAATAAAAAAATAATAAATTTCTTTGAAAGTACTTATTTAAATTCTGACCATTAAATATTAAAAACTTATTTTGCAATGTCGCAAAATTTTATAATATTGTATGAAATATTTAAAATAATTAAAAAAATACAGGAAATAAAAGTTCAAATAGGAATTAAAACACCTTATTAAACCTTAAAAATTTCATATTTATTCATTTGAAAAATATTAAATATGTTACATTAGTTCATTTTAATTCTGGCAACAAAACCACTTATATATTTAAATGCTATTAAGATCCATTTTTAAAGCTTTCTAACGAAAGCATTATTTAAGTTTTAGTATTTTTTAATATATGTAATCTATTTTCCTTTCTTTCAGGTGAATATATTTAATTGAATATAATTAATACAGTTGAATTCTTTAAACCTCTAATTGAAAAACAGCGAAATATAATTGCTCGACATAACTAAAAAATAATATCAGGCAAAATTTGAAACAATTGAATGAATAAATTTAATTGAAACTTTCATCACATAATCCGTTTCGACTCCATTTATCTTTTCTTTGTCTTTTATTGCGATCTCAAAAGGTAAACGATATTAATTGATAGCTTAAATTTGATTTATTGGAACAGCCAAATAGTTGTTCCAATAAAAACTTAAATAATACTTTCTAACGAAAGCATTATTTAAGTTTTAGTATTTTTTAATATATGTAATCTATTTTCATTTCTTTCAGGTGAATATATTTAATTGAATATAATTAATACAGTTGAATTCTTTAAACCTCTAATTGAAAAACAGCGAAATATACTTGCTCGACATAACTAAAAAGTAATATCAGGCAAAATTTGAAACAATTGAATGAGTAAATTTAATTGAAACTTTCATCACGTAATCCGTTTCGACTCCATTTATCTTTTCTTTGTCTTTTATTGCGATCTCAAAAGGTAAACGATATTAATTGATAGCTTAAATTTGATTTATTGGAACAGCTAAATGCTCAACAACCTGCCATTATAAATTTAAAAGTATGAAACTAATAATGCAAAAAAAAGCGAAAATAGAAATAGCAGATCAGGTGCAGTGATGATTTGCCTTTCAAACTACTCACCAAAATGGCGACATGTGTTCGGCGGCAGCCAATCTAACTGAAAAGCGGCACAAAGGAGGAGAAGAAAAGACTGACGCTATACTTAAACTAGGTAATACAGGGCTTCAGTTAAAAGAAAACAGCACAATGACTGTACAACTGTTGAAAACTATTGTCAATATTGAAATTGTCCATGACTTTCCATAAACCAAAATAACATACAGATAACTAAAAAAAAGGCAATTAAGTAAAATGAATTTAATAATTTTAAAAAAAAAGATTTAAAAGTTCAAAATAATTCTATTTTTTGTCAGACAAGGAAAGAAGAAAAGTTAAGAACTTTTGAAAAACGTAAGACTTCATAAAATGTTGTATTGTTTGAAAACGCAATTTTTCTATCGTGTGAAAAACAACGCTTAGAAAGCTTGGTTTTTGAGAGATTGTAGTATAAGTATTATTAAGTGGTTACCTTCAATCAAGTAATCAATTACATATTTTTTGTTATTATCGTTACTAATTTTGTGAAATCATTGATTTTGCACATAACTTGAAGGGCATTAAATTTCTCAAAGTAATTCTGTTTTTGTCAAACAAGAAACGTAAAAGGTTAAGGTGATCCTTTTTGTAATAAATTTCTGTCATCTCTGAGAATCCCCCGCCTTATGTCTTTAAATGACGCTCCTTACAAGTTTCATTAAAAGTCTGATAAAACCATAAACATTTTCAATTTCCAAATTACATAAACATAGTTTTTCTCATGGTTTAAAAAACTCAAAACGTAGAGCTTTTTGAAAACGTAGAATGTTTTGAAAGCGTAGAGCATTTTGAAAACATAGAAATGTTTCAAGAGAGTAGAACTTACTTGAAACGTAGAACTTCCTAACACGTTGTATCATTTGAAAACGTAATCTTTCCATTTAAGCCACAAAAAAAAAAAAAAAAACATTTTGAAGCCTGTTTTATAATATGATTAGTATAAGCAAGTTATTATTGTCAATCAATTAATTATATTTTTTTCTGTTAATAGTATTATTAGTTTTGAAAAATCATTGATTCTACTTTCAACTTGTTGAGTATTAAATTTTTATTTAAGAAAAAGTTATGTTTTCTGAGGAAATGGAAAAGCGTTAGCACAACGACTCTCCCTAAACAAAATAACATGCAGCTAACTACAAAGAAGAAAATAATAAAATAAAACAGATAAAGCAATTATTTTAAGAAAAAATATTCAAAAGGAGGCAGACAGGGAAAGAAAAAAGCTAGACGTTTTACTTTTGTAAAAAAAAATATCTTTTTCTGCCTAACGTCTTTAAATGATGTGTCCTCGTTTTTAGTTTTCTGCCTGACAAGACCATAGTTGGTTTAAATTTTTAAATCACGTAAACGTAGTCTTATACAGAATTTTTTTTAAAAAAATATTCAAAACGTAGCTCTTTCAGAATCGTGAATTTTTTTTTGAAAAGGTAAAACTTTTTTAAAAAAGCAGAACTTCTTAAAACGTTGCATAATTTGAAAATGTCATTTTTCTAACAAGTGAAAAACAATTTTTTTTAAAAAACTTGATTTTTAAAGTGATTAGTATCACTATGACCAAGTCATTATCCTTATTCGATCAAGTAATCAACTATATCTCATTGGTTATTATCATGTTATATTTAATGTTTTGTTATTTGTTATTAATTATATCTCCTTTGTTATTTTAAAAATTCCGAATACAACTTGAAGAGAATTATTTTTTTATGAAAAGTATGATGTTCCCAAAATAAAATACTTTTTAGTTTGATTCATGAAAAAAACGCATTGAAAATCAAAAAAGTTTTATCTGCAAAATACAATTTATTTGCCGAACACGTTAAGTCACCGTGAAAGAAAGTTCAATTTAGCGATCATTCTCCTTTACTTTCTTTCTTAATTTAATAAAAAGGGTTTGTCAAAAGTTAGAAGTTTGACATAAAGGGAATTATATTTTTTTAATTCAAATAAAAACGGTATCTTTCAAATCTGATCTTTGCTTTGGAAATTTAGAAAATGAAAAGCTATTCACAGTTATTTCTTTAAAAAATCATAAATAGTTATTTCTTCCATAAAAAGAAAAGAAAAGAAAATATTATTTAATCTTCAAAAGACTTCCGGAGAGGTAAATATGTATATTTTATTAAAAAAATAGTTAATATTTAAAGTTCAGATGCTAAATAAAATTTTAAGAAATATTTACTAAAATTAAGAAGATAATAAATATTTAAGTGTTTAACAAATGAATTTATTTAGCTTTTATATCTTGTTAAAATAGTATGTAATTTTAAATAATTAAAAAGGTATATTAGGTGATTTTTTTAAACAAACTGGCAATGATAGGGGTTTGAGCCACCTATTTGCTGCCATTCACCAACCTCGAAGATTGTTTCACAATTGTTGTTTCTTGGCCTAAAACAGTTTTGTTCTACGAAAGTTGAAATTATTCACTTAAAATGTACTAGCAAGAATAATGCTTGCTGACAACTGCCCCCCCCCCCTCTTTCCACATCTAAATATTTCCCTTATGATTTTATTAAGTGGACATAAGTAATTTTCCAAGTAATATTTTTTTTAAAAAAGAAGACTTAAAAATTAAAAGTATATTTTTAGAAAAATTTTGGTGAGTTCACATTCGTAATTTAATAATTTCGCTCAGAAAACGGGCAGATGCAATAAGTAAACTTTTTGCATGCGTGAAATTGTGCATGTAACTGATTGTTAAGCTCCAAATCATTTAACGAATCTCTTTAACTGTAATTTATAATAGTATATTAATGTAAGCCTCAAAAGAATAATAATTTCAAAATGGTTTATATAAGATTAGGCACTAATTTTGAAATAACTTTATTTTAGAATGTTACATTAAAATAAAAATAAAAAAACAATCCTTTTACTTTTAAGCGTTCAATTTAAGAAGAAATTAAATCAAAAATATAATAGCTGCTGTTCAGGTTAAAGCTCTAAACTTAAGGATACAAAATTATTTATAGGAAAACAATATTTATGACTTTTATTAATTTTATGCTAAGATGAAAACCAAAACAATATGGAAATCAATGTGAGAAAACTGGACCCAGCCAATTGAAACGCACCGACAAGAATAGAAAACTGTGTTATGTAATTATGTTATATAGAAATTTTTAAAGCAGTAAATTAAAGTTTGAGTTGCAAAAATCAGCGTTAATTAAAAGCTATCAAAAGAGGCAAGCCTTATTCATTACAAAAATACTATCTTGCCATTCGCTAAACGGGATTTGTTATAATATGATAGTTTACTGGAGATAGTTAACTTCTAATTACTGATCATGATGGAATTCTTTTCTCTAGTGTAGCAATTGATAATTAACACTATCTCTAATTAATTTTTGAAAGGAAAGATTATCGTCAAGATCAGATAATGAAGGCGCTATTATCAAACTTAAAACGAACCACAACACATTTCTTAATTATAAAATAGAATATATTCATTTTAAATCAGTGTTTCATTCTAGCTAAGATATTAAAATTATCAATCAGGAGCTATCTTGCTTTGGTTAGTCTTTAAAAATAAAACTAAGGAATTTTTATTTTAAATTTTGTTTTAGTTAAAAAATTGTCTTTCCAAAAATTTTAATGTTTAAAGAATTTCTTTATATGTCTGATAATAAAATTAATTTACTTTTAAATTATAAATTTTAAAATAGTTTTCCAATAAGAATCAGATTTCTTGGATATTTAATCCTTTTAAAGCGATCCCATCATTAATTTCTTAGTTCATTTAAAGAATTAAAATTATAATTTATATTTAAATAAATAAATTAAACCTAAATTTACATTATTGCTAGCTGACTATTTTAATACTAGATTCAAAACTACTATTGCTATTTATAAACATTTTGAAAATTTTAATGTTACTATGAAATAGTTTGAATCCTGATAATGAATTGTAATACACATAATATAGTGTGTTGGTAATATATACTGCTGATATAAGAGTAATTGGTGTACTTTCAATAAAGAATTCTACTACGGCCTTGAGACAGGATAGCCTGGTTGGTAGGGCTTTGGGACCCTGTCAAAGAGATCGTTAGTTTGATCCCCACACATAAAACACTCCCCGTGTAATAAATGGGACTGGTGCACGTTGAATCTGTCAGGTCACAAAGTCCTCCAAGTTTCAATAACAAATCAATACCTTTGGGGATTCTGAATTAGAAATTGATAGTTTTCTGGTTAAGGTCAAAATTACGATCTGTTGATGAATGAATGAAGGGTCCACCCTTTGAAACGGGCTGTGACGTGTGTGCGTGTCTGAAGTCATATTCTTCGCCATGGAAAAATAAGAAATACACCTTTTGTCTTAAAACCGCTTGGTGTCACCAAGCAGTCTTGCTGGTATCAGGCAAAATGACATTGGAAGCAATAATAAGAAAAAAGTTTCGTCAAAAAAAAAAAAAAAAAAGATAGTTTTGAGATATTTGAGTATTAATCTGTTTAAAAGGAACAGGGGCTGTCTCAATTCACTGAGTGCACGCTGAGTTCGCTTTGAAATTATTACTTTTGTTTATTAAAAATATTTTTCTTCGAAATTGAAATTTATTAAATTCTATATTCTATCAACACAGATTTGGTTCCACGAATTTAGTTTCAAAATCTGCTAGCATAAATATGCATGTATAATTCTGCTGCGAATGAATTTGCTTGATTACCATAGTAACATTAAACGAAACTTGTTTTATTAATTAATTTTAATTAAAATAACTACAATATAAGACAGTCAAAAATTATTTTAAATATTTTCAACCAAGGAATGTTAGAAAGCTATTAAATCTAAGCATAACTTATCAAAAATATCGATAAATAAAAGAAAAATAAATAATTCGATGATTTGAATTACTTAACTTTTACTAATAATCAATAACTTTTACTAATAATCAATAACTTTTACTAATGATCAATAAATCAGTAACAGCTAAACACAGCTGGAACATTTTTGTTATACAACAACATTAAAGGGAGAAAAATGTATAGCCAAAAGAAGAATATGTTCTAACTTCCCGAGTCTCTTTATTTACAGGAAAACCAAAAAGCACAATAATTTTTACCAAAGCTCTTTGGTATGATTTTGTTGAAACTGACATTAATAATTGCTTAATATGTAAAATTTGCGAAATGTGGTAAAATTTGGTAATTTTATTATGATGCCTTAAAGCATGCCATAAAACATTTTATTCGGTAATATTCACTTTGTCATTTTGTATTTCTTACTAATTCTGCGTTAATAAGAGCTATAATTTTGAGAATCACAATTTGAGGTAAACCGTTACCATATGAATGGATAAATTACTGAATTTTTTTTAACCAGAATTATGTATCCTCTTTTAGCAGCTCCCTGCCTCCCTCCACACTGAGGAAAAAAATTTATGTTCAAGATTAACAAAACATAGTAAAGTTTACCGATTTTATGGCTCTATGGAAACACCAGGCAATTTTTACCGAACCACTTTGGAAATGATTTTGACAAAATTTAAACAAAAATATTGTTTCATTATGTGGTTTAAAATTTAGTAGTTTTATCATGATACTTTAGAGCATGGCAACGAACCCTATTTATTTGGTTAAATTTACTTTTAAGTTTTGTATATTTTACTAAATGTATAGTAATAAGAACTATAGTTTTTTACCACTTGAATGGGAAAACTATCGAATGAGGCGTTTAAATATTTTTTTCTTCCAAAAATGTCCTAACCACACAGTGCGGAAATTTTACCAAAATTTCTCAGTGTATCATACGGTTTTTTTGTTCAATAAGAATGTACCGACAAGTACGAGAACCGGATATTGACCACTATATTTTTATTTTGAATTAAGGTTTATTTAAAAAATTCTAAACGTATATTAACACATCTTACGATTTATTTTTTCTGCTAAAAAATCAAACTTGCAAAGTGACATTATGTGAATCAGGCCTTATTTCTGAATTACTGTCTTTGCAGTAAATTTGCATTTTTTCTCTTGTTTCAATTTTAAACCATGTCAACCTGAAAACAGCCTCATTTATTATAAATTAGAAACAAGAAAGAATGTATATCATTGATCATTCTATCATGTCATTTATCTAAAAGAGGACTAAGAAAGGGTAATGATTAATTGTTATTCCCAGATGGTGGGTATTATTCAGCTGAGGATGAAGAATACCATTGTATTAACACAAAAAAAGTGTTATTTGTCACAGAGTGAACCGTTTTTTCTCGTAATAAATCTCTGATTTTTTCTCCCTACCATTTACATCTCTTTATCTGGTTTCAGATTAATGAAAATTTCACGTTTTTTTCTGAAGTAGATATGTAGAAGTATTTGAATATTTTATTTAAAAAATTACTGAAAATAATTTAAATTAAGCTTTCAAAATTATAATTCAGTTTTTAAATGGAGTTGCAATTTTGATACGGATTTTTCAAATTGCTCTATTCAACAAAAGTTTAATTTAAAAACAAAACCAATTAAACTAACATTTGTTTTACAAGAAACGATATTAGAGTAATTAAAAATAATCGTTATTCGAAGTATTTTGAAATAAGCTTAATCAAAATAATGATTGAAAATGCAATTTTTGCGAAATTTTATTTTGTACTACATGAATACCCGTTCTTCATGTGTGGTGGAAAAAAAACTACCAATAAATCTGTACTGAACAACACTGCAAAATCATGCACAAAACTACAAGAGACAAGTACCAACACAAATAATAAATCAAAAATAATTAAAATGCTTATTTATTTTTTTATTATTTGTTGCCATTATCGATGGCTTTATGCTGTTAGATTAAGTGAAAAATGTAGCTAGTATTTCATCGCATCAAAACAAAAATTAACCGCATTTAATATCATCTGGCACAACGCTGTTGCTAGAGGCCACTTACCCACAGTACAGTATACAAGCACGCAAAAACATTTTTTTTCCTACTCATTATTAGTACGAAATGAAAAAAAAAAAACGTTAGTTAATTAAGTACAGAACAGCACGACAAAATCATGTTCGAAACTTTCAGGCAAATACTGGCACTAAACTAAATTGATTCCAAGATTTTATTTATTTATTTATTTATTATTATCTGTTGCCCTTCTCGTGGCTTTATGTTATTAGATTAAGCAAAAAAAAATTTTTTTAGTAGTTCATCCTTTCTTCAAAAAAGACCAACTCTATTCAATATCATATGGCATGATTTTGTTGCTCAAGGTAAATCATGACTTTTAAAATTTACCACAGACAATTATTTTCTCCTGTAGTTATATTTATGAATCGTAAGAAATCTTATCATAAAAATCCTTAGTTTTGGTGTAGATGAAACTTATTTTAAAATACGTTGTACCTATACAAGAGTATATTTGCTTTTCATTAAAACTGCACCAATTACCATGATGCTAGTAGGACTCAATTCCAAAATTTTGCATCATTGGTGTCAATAATAGGATGGTGACATTTTATGGTACCCCATAACGAATAAGTGCATTTTCTCCATTTATTTTGCTTCTTAGTTCATAGTTTTTATTTTATTTTATTTAGTGCCTATTACTAAAATTAACTATGCATTATTGACGTCAATAAAAGTTTGTCAATTTTTTACGCTCTACGAAGTGAAATAATGACGTTTCCTCATCAATTGAGCATATTTTCTTATTATTTTACTTCAATTAGTAACTTTAAGGAACTAATTATAATATATAAAATATTCGTGTTTTTTTTTTAAATGACATAATTCCATTTTCCCCTTAATTTTGATTCTCAGTTCCAAGCGTATTTTTTCTTATTTTAAGTATAGGATTTGAATTATTTAGTTTTATGAGAACACGTTTTAAAAGCATAACTATAAACAGAATAAACACGTGGTTTCAGATTACCTTAGCGAGATTAATCTTGCGACGTTGTACGCTAATGCTATCGCAATCAGGTTGATGGATTCAGCTAACATGGCGTAACGAGAAAATAATAAGTAATTCAGAACACGTAATAAACTAAAAATTTTGACTATAAGTTATTTAGAAATTATCACTGATGTTATCTTCAAAATATTTGAAATAACTGAATCGTCTATTACCCGGGTTCCTGGTTGACACAGCGAGTCTGTTACGGTGACTCGAATTACCATGATGGCTGTCATTTTTTAAAAACAATGTCTTCCGCTAAGCCAATGAAAAAATTCCATTTTTTAAATGTCTCTGAAAGAAATTTTGTTAAAAAATCAGAAATTGGGCTTCGATATTTTTTTACGTAATATGTTATTTGTGTATTCATTTAGCTTCACGTTTAATATCGTATTTTTAGAGCCTACGGTATAAGCGTAATCCAGCACACAGGCACGCAAACAGACTAAAACACTAAACACTAAAGAGGCTGATGAGGCGATTTCTGCCCTTCTCCTTTTTTATTCAATTATTTTAATAATAATGAATTGAAATCAAAGAATTTTTATGACTTCATGTAATATGATCCTATTTCAGCTTTTAGTAAGTCATTTGTTTATTAGCCTTAAAGAAGTGCAAATAGTGAACCTTATATCTAGATAATATGTGTAACCTCATATAATGAACCTTACATAATTTAGGAGCTAGAGTTTCCCCTAAACTATTTTTTAATTATACAGAAAATTAAAAATGAATTAATAGCATTTTTGAATCTCTATGTAGTTTTAGTAATACTATACTACTGACGCTATTTACTCTTATCATTGTAAGCAGTGGTAATAAAAAGTGAAGGAAAACTAGGAAAAGAAAAGAAAGAGAACGACAGGGAAAGAAAAAATGAACGAATAAAGAGAAGTTAAAGAGTAACGAAAAAGAAAGAAAAGAAAGGGAAATAAAAACGTTTATAAACCTGAAATTACGTACTGTATTGGGATTAAATTACTACTTTTTATAGTTAAAAGTCAAAGGTTAGAAAAGATGCAAAGTCATATTCTTAAATTCGGTAATATTTTTTTTAACTATTTTCAATCCACTTGTCTTTTATTACGATATAAGCTAAACAAATATCTTTTTAAAATCATTAATTAGTATTTACTCTTTTAATTAAATAACTTCTAATGCAGCTAACTACATTTTTAAGAAGAAAAAAAAATTATGAAAGAAATCCAAAAAAAAATATTTATATTCTTTCAATTTTAAAAAATCTAAGTATATAAGTTAGGAGAAGTACTTAATGTAGAGAGTTGAAATTAAAAAAAACATGTCTCACTTTAAATGTGACAGTCAGTTTTGGACAAGTCACAAAGCTGCCATCTTTTTTATTAAATTAAGTAAAAGAAAATGATGCGATTGTTCATAATATATCAATCTGTTATCTTTTCTAGCTTTATATTTTCTTTAAATATAATTTTTAGCGCTAATGGAATCTGTCAAAATACTGAAAATTCTATTAAAAGATCAGGAGTTTCTTTTTAAAATTCGGGAGTTTATAAACCTTCTTTTATCACTGGAGATGATTTAATTTAATTTAAATGGCATATTTATGCTAGAACTGCCAAATAATTTAACGTTTATCATAATTAAATTATTGGTGCTGATATGATCTTTCAGCATAAAAGCTTAAAAAAAGTATGGATTACTTTATTTTAAGAATAATATATTAAGCAATAAAATAATTTGAGTAATGCATGACATATAGTAATAAAAAAGTAAAACTGTACATTTCAGATAAAGGCATTATAGATTTTATTTTTAAAGCTAAGATTGTTTTATTTGAATTTTATTCTATTAAAATAGCTTATATCTACTAGGTATGATTCGCATTAAAATAATAATTTCATGTTTTTGCTTCAATAATGTTAACAAATTAAATTATATAAAAATAAAATTATAAAAAAAAATATTATGAGGAAATAACAATAATAATATATATATATATATATATATATATATATATATATATATATATATATATATATATATATATATATATATATATATATATATATATATATATATATATATATCCCGATTTTAACGTTAATCATTTTTTATTATAAATATTTGAAAGGATATTTTAATAGCCTTTAAAAGTTTGAATTTTTATGCTGACAGAATTAAAAGTAAATTGCTGTAACAATTTTTAATAAGTTTGAACTCTTGGTTGATTTTGGCTCGGACTCTTATTTTTTTATTATTTTGAATAATTCATACTTTATTGTGAAACTTTGTGACATTGCAAAATAAATTTGTCATGTTTAACATGTCATGGTTAACATGTTAATTATATAAGATTCTGTAAAACACGAAATGAAAAATTTTTAACTCGTTGATAAGCCATTATTTTCATTGAAGGGAATAAAAATGAAATACATAATTTCAGAGGAAAAAAAAAGAATTGAAAGAATAAATAGTAAATATTTAATTTATCTTTAAGAATATGATAATATTAATCAATAAATAGTGGTATTTAGGAATAGAAACTCCGTACTTCTAAATTGAGAGTTTCAGTCACCAATATCACGGCGTGTTGATACTTAAGTTAGATATCCATTGCTAATATCACACCCTAGTTGAATTTTTTAAAATCAAACTCACTTATGCATTTGAAAACAGACTTAATGTTGGCCTTCTGAGATGTTTTTACTTAAATATGCGTTATTGAAAAGGATTTATTGTAAATTTTGTGAAAATTGGGCCCTCGTGCATGCTGGTGTAAGTCTTTTTTTTCGAGCAGAATGTGTATATAAGAAATTAACTTCTCGCATGTAACAGTGTAAATATTTCAGCATGCAATATTTTGAAGTTTTAACTTATTTTTACCAAGCTATTCAATTGCAAAACTAATAGGTGCCAATAGTAATTTTCCCCCTGAGTATTTCTGCAATGAAGGCGCGAATTATTTCGCTTTCAACTGCTACACCACTCTCAGATCTAGAAACACAGGCATCTGTTTTTTTTTAAAGAACTTATTATTGAAGCGAGTTAAAATTTGAATTAAACTACAATCGGTGATCAAGAATTTAGCGGGAATTTTAAGCACTGCAGTTAAGTAAATGGAGAACAGATGTTTCTAACGAATCTGTAATATTTGATTGACTAACTTTGATTTATTTACGAACCAAGGATAGTGAAACTAGAAGTAAACGTCTAAAATAGCTCTATTTCTATAGGATTTTAAGTATTCCGGTACCCAGTAGTAAGTTTAGTATATTATTTCTTGCGTGTAAGCTCTGTTTTTTTCAGCGGATAATAATAATGTACATTTCATACAGAAAGACATAATCCCATACGTTAAAGAAAGAAGCCTCCTTAATAAGCACTTTAAGAAGCAAAGACAGTTTTAAGAGATTAAATATACTTTACTGAATCCATAAAGTGTTTTTTCCCTTCTTTTGAATTGTCTAATTAATTTAATCCATCAGTTTCTCTTCTAATTATTCTGTACATAAATGTCATTATATCACGCTATCCATTTACTTAGCCAAGTTTAGAATTTAATCTGTGTAAAATTTTAAGCTGAAATTGTCGTTAGTTCTTTGCATATTCGAAAATGGCGTTATTTATTTGAGGCAGAGATTTTCTTCTTAGTTTCTACTCATTGTCTTTTTAATATTTTCCCATTCATGCAGCAATTTAAAGGGATTAGTGATGATTTAAAGATTTTATTTTTTTTGGATAATTTAAAAATTACGAAAACACTACTTTTGATCACCCTTTGAACGAGATATTATTTATGCAAATTAATAACTATTGGAGCACATAAAAAGTTCTTTGGGAACTAATTTTTATTTCTTAAAAAAATAAAAATGTTGTTCTGAAATGATGCTGAAAACAATAAGTTAAAAATTTTATGGACAAGAAATATTTATTTCTCGAAAAGTAATTACCGTTTCGAAAGTGCTTTCAAATTAGTATTTATTATCAATGTACTTGTTCTACTTGTCAAAAATAGAAATGACTTGATTTTAAAAAAAATATAGAATATTTAAAATTTAAACAATAACTTTAAAACTTTCTAATGATCGCAATTTTTATAACGAAAGTTTACTTGTAAGAATTTTTTATTATTTAAAGACGAGTGCACTATTATATAAGCCTCAATAAAAAAATTTTTTTACAGTGATAGTGAACTTAATATTTATTCTTTTTATTTTTACAATTTGTTGCATTATTTTTAAAATTTCTATTTTAAATCTAGATAATTCAAATTACACAGGGAAGTCATGGATTAAAAATTGAGAAAATATTTAAGAAAACAATTTTCTTAGAATGTCGTTAATTTTCCTCAATAATTGTTCGTGAAATGCGAAATTAAGTATAAAATTAAACCAACTTACTGAAAATGTATTTATTTCCTTATCTGAAAACTGATAAGAAATCTACTATTTCCATCCAACTATTTTTTACCAAAAATATTTCTTCAAATATAGAATTAAACTAATAATCATATTAAAATATTAATTTCTAAAAATCAGTATGTTATTTTGAAAATACTCAAAGTCAAGAGGAATCCGTAGTTTTGCTATTAATATCTTAATTTTATTTCTAAGTTCCTTTTTCTAAGCTTTATGCAAATAAAATAAGGTGGCGAAGTGAGGTTATGAAAAATTAACAATGACAATTTATTAAATTAAAACAGTGCAAAAGTCTTTTTAACGTTTCAAAAGATATGTAAATGGTAGGCAGTTTTCTCTATTTTTGCATGGTCATAAGGTCATAACTGCTGCCATAATTGTCTTTTCTTATTGTAAATCACGTAACTACTCAATTTCAAAACAGTTATATTAGATTTTTCTAAAAAACAATTTAAAATCCAAGAGGATTTAAAATTCAAAAAAAAAAATCTTAATTTCGTCTTAACGACGATTTCTGCTGCATGAAAGTAATCTTTCTACAGCTCTCCGTCTCCCTTTCGCACTGAGAAAAAAAAAGCATTGTCAAAAGTACCAGAATATGATAAAATGTTCATGTTTATGGCTCTACGTGAATACCAAAATACTCGTAAATGTTTACCAAGGCTCTTTAATAGTTTTGGAAAAATTAACACAAATTATAGTTTTATAATATGTGATAAAATGTTTCAAATATGGCAAAATGTGGTAGATTTATAATTATTCCTTAGAGCATGGCATGAAAGCCTTTGATTGAGTCAAATTTATTCAGTTTTGTATATTTTATTAAACGCGTGGTAATAAGAAATATAATTTTGAAAATCTGATTTTTCATTAAATCATGCCATATGAAAGGATAAATATCAATTACCATATGGAAGGATTTATTATTTTTGTACTTTATTGTAACCGTGATAAATTTTTGATTTGTGTTCCGGCAAACTTTGATGCATATTTACTTTGTTTATGGCTTTATTCTTGCCTCTGTGTTAAGTAATATTATAGTGAAAAACTAAACTTTTTGCGAAAGAATATAGAATGTGTTTTTTATTAGAATTTATATTTCGGACTTGGCTTACTCAAAATAGAATGGAAAGAACAGTTGCTAACGTAAACAATAGGTATTTGATACCAACGCTACTTAACTTGCAGGGATTCCATTAAACCTATCTTGATGCTAATGACTCCTCCCCCCTTTTGTTGTTACCTATAACGTGTATTTTCTTGCTTTCATTTTTATAAGGTTTGTAACAAAATATATAAGGGGTAGTTTTTACTGAACACAATGTATAAGTTTAATGTATTTAGGAGCGGGGAAGAATGCATACTAAGCTTGGGAAAGGTTACAAAATTAATTTTAAGTTGATAGTTTCTGAAGTGTAATTTATATTATTCATTAGCTTATTGCTTTAAATATTTTTTTTTTACTTAAATCAGCTAAAAAATTCAAAAGTTTCGAAGATAAGTGCATGTGTTTTGTTCTAAATCTTCTATAATCACCCATTACTTTTCTTTCCGCAAACTGTTTTGATTATTTTCCCTCCCACCATTTACTTAATACGTTTCACGACAATAAAAGAGTAAGATGCATTTTATATTAAATTTTTTTATTAAGTTTTGTCTTTAATCGATGTTTAAAAATAACTTAGTTCTATCTTGATTCTTCAGCTAACATTGTTTGCATACTATATAACGAAGATTGTTCGATTCTGAAAACTACAATAAGATGACATTCTCATTCAAAAATAGCTATTGCTTTCAGTGAACCTATCCTCTTTTATGTTAAAAGCTTTTGTCTCATATGACATTTGGCTGCCAAGGATGTCCCTCGAAATTTACTCCCACGCTTTTATTATAAAATAAAGGAAGTTAACGCTCTCTGAATATAAATGTTTGTTTAAACAATTGTTAGTTTTCATTGTCATTGTTGTTTTCGCACGTGGGAAACAGAGAGATTAAAAAAAAAATTGAATTATAAATTGGGGAATGATAGGTTAACACAACGAACAGTCCATTTCAGCTAGCAAACAGTTCCATATTTTAGTTTTAATTATGACTTACAATTTGAGTAGGACAATTAATGAGTTATAGGTATATTTTCGTTTTAATGCAGCTATAATGAAGTAGCCGAAACGGGTATTAAAATTTCCATTCTTTTGTATTTTCATTACCATTAAATGATCATTTTGCTTTGATTTCTTAAACACAATAATTTCAATCTCATTGTAATTATGTAGCTAAAATTTCACTTCATTCTGATACCTCTTTTCTGGGGCAAAAACAATTTATGGAAAAGCTTTGCGCTTTAAAAAATGCTATGATAGATCAATAAAAATCAACGTAGAACTGTTTAAATTTTTTGTTGAAATCTATAAAAGTCAAACTAAGGGTTTGAATCAGCAATTATGAATTACTCAAAATTTCTTTAACAAAAATTCAAAATCGTAGAAATTTGATTCATTATTCTCGATCTTAGCCACAAATTCCTATTGAATATCAACAAAATTGATCCACAAAGAAGTAATGGATTTTCGACGCATGAGTTTTCCAATCATATAAAAAATACTTGCTTGAGATCGGGAAAAAATATCGAGTTTGGTCAACCACCAACATGGAAAAATCGAAAAGAATATTAATTTGAAAAAAAATATTATTTTTTCATACCTACTTAATGAAAGTTAAATTAATGTATTATAAAACATCATACATGCATTTATGAATTATAAATTAGTTCCGAAATGCCAAATCTTTTTCTTTTGACAAGAGTATTATTATAAACAATAAAACTGAAAATAGTAAAAAATGCACAAAATGACATTTAAAGTACTTTAAATTATTTTGATACACTGGTGAAAATATTATTAATCGATAAAATTCTAAACAAGGCATCATACATAGAAGCAATCCTTTCCAACAAAGTTAAGTAAGTTCCTCAAAAAATAATTTAACGTCTTTCTAAGTTACGAAGTGCATACATTCGTAATATATTAAACATTAGATGCTTATTATTATAATAAGACAACACTCAAACAATATAGTGCAAAAACTATTTTACTAGCTTCGATAGAATCTGCTACTATATTTTACATAAACAACTTTAAATTTTGCAATAATCTATGCACATCTATGGCAGTTGTACTAACTTTAATTTAGCATTATCATGATGATAAATCACTTTTCTTCAATGTTCTGATTAAACCTTTGGCGAATATAAGTGAATGAAGTTTCTTATTTCTTTTCAATTAGAGAAAGACTTATCAGACACTAAGGTTATTACGAACTACATTCTCTTTATATAAATCTCTATTTATCATTGTTTTTTTGGAACTTATATTGATCATTATCAAAGCGCTATTAAAATATATAAAAATAAAATTGAATATTTATAAAAACTAGTAAAAATGTGGTAAGTAGGGAAAATAAATGTCATGTACAATAAAAATTATTACACAATATAAATAATAAATCTCTTGTACAGTAAAATAAAGTTTTTAAAAGCAAATCATTCTCCAACTGCTGATGATTAAGCTATCGTAAAATAGAGAGTGGCAATTCAAAAACCATTTTATAAATGGATTCAAGTAAATTATTTGAAAAATCCGAATAGAAATTTTATACTAATTCACTAAAGTGTTGGGCTTAGAGAACATTAGCCAACTTAAAGATATTTTTATATTATTAAATGAAACTAAGAAACTTTACGATTTATTTAAATCCATTACCAATAGATCGCAATCAATGAACGTTCTTTTAATTAATGTTTACTTTATTAAAATATTACAAAAATGAATAACTATTACACAAAACTTAAATAAAAATATTAATAATTAATTTAAAAACAAACTTGATACAAAAAAATTGGAATTAATAAACGTGAATTATAAAAACAATTGAATGGCTAACAGCGACAAGATTATAAATAATTTTTGGTATTACTCTGAATGAAAAGAAAAAAGCTACTTTATTAAAATTGTTTAGTTATTTGAAGGAAAAAACATTGTGCATTTAAAATGAATTATTTACACTTAAACTTAAATATTAAAGCTTTCAAACCCGCTTGCATTATTGGGATATGAACTCTTTTACTTCAGAAAATAATGTTTTCATTCTTGCTCTTCAATTAAATTGAGGACTTACGAAAAATAGCAAAAACGTCTTTCCTTTTTCCAATGAGAAATCAGCGCATACAGAAAATTCCTGCACGACAGTTATTTCGTGTTTGAAAGCAGTTATTTATGGGGAGAGACAGCATTTTCCACAATATTATTTCAAAAAAAATTTTTTTAAACCCCTTAACGATCGTTTCATTTCCAAGAAAACGATTATAAAAGTGCCTATTTTCTTCATCCCTGTATCTCTGATTAGTGCTGACATCTAGTTTAAAATAAACTAACTATCTACAATTGCCTTAAAAATATCCTGGTACTGCCATCTGGAGTGTAAAATGAGAAATAAAATTTTTTCCGGGCAAATGAAATGAATTGGTTTCATTCTTATTGGCGCGCTACTACTGAACACTCCAACCCGGAAATATCACGGGAGCGAGAAGGAAGGGGTTAAAGAAATTAATATTGTTAAAATATACTACTATGTTTTTAACCGTTTGATGCTGTTAGAAAGCGTGTATGGTTAAAAAAAGGATGAATTACTTAAAAATTATTTTATAAAATGAATCAATTTGAGGAAAATTTAATAGATGAATTTCATTGGGCTTACGAACTAGTTATTTTTATTACAAACATTTCGCGTTATAGAAAGTAAACATGAAACGGGAACATCAAATGTCAAGTTAGATTAGAAAAGAAATTATGGTTATCTTCTGGTGATATGCATGTTATTCATTACTTCTATGCAATGCAAATTTAAAAATTACATTGTTGGAAATCTTACCCCCTAAGGCGGTTTTCAATTTCGCTATATTTTTATCCTAAGAAAACAGAAGGAAACCCATCAGTTGACAAACACTATTTTAAGGAGTATTTTAATTGACTTTCAAACCTCTTTCACTGAAATGAATAATCTCATCGCGGTGCCCAATAAAAATAAAATGACTTTAAAAAAGTAAAATAATTAATTTTTGTAATTTTCAGTGCAAAGCATGAGACGTTACTGCACGTTTTGATCCCTTGTTCGAATCCCAGCGATAGCTGTTTGATACGAACTTTGCATCCGACTCGCACTGACCACAGTGCTGACGTGAAATATCCTCAGTTGTAGATGGATCATGGGTTAGACTCCTCTTGCTGTCAGGTTTACCATGATAGTCTGACAGCACGGTCAGCTCGTGGTTTCTCTCTCCATATAACGCAAATGATGGTTAGTTCATCAAAAAGTATTCTACGAAGCCAAATTTCTCCCAATACTTAATCCAGGAGTTCCCTTGTATTCTAGAGTGGGTTCAAAATTGCGAGGCTTAGAGGGATGAGCATTATTGGTAGTTGTAAACTCAAAATTAGGTCGGCTGTTTAAGGATCATTATAAGTTAAAATAAAAAAAAATTATAATAAAAAAATTATAATAAAAAAAATTATAATAAAAAAATTATAATAAAAAACATTATAATAAAAAAAAATTGTAATAAAAATAATATCAAATACAATTTTAAGAAGCTATGCAAATAGACGGAATCTTTTTCTTATGCATTTAATCAAGTGATTCATTTTCCCTTAAAAGTAAAGAGGATATAATTTTAAAACTAAAATAAAATATTTTAATGCAATAGATGCTTTTATTCTTACAATCATTGTTTCAATTTAAGTACATCATATGACTGAGTTCGGCAGTTTATAGTGTTAGATATATTTGAAGCAAATGCTACAAAATCCACTTCATTTAATTATTATTCATTATTTGTTTATCGAATGCCGAATGCCTTAACCAAACAATTATTTAAGAGCATAAGGCTGAGAACCATAGGCATTAACTTCTGAGTCATTTGCACTGTTACTTCAAAAATTCAATGCATATGCTATCACTAAATTATATTGACGTTAAAATAGACTCCTCCTAAAAGGCCACGTTTCTTCTTTGTTTATACTGTCAAATGCACCATTAATTAATCAATTACGTCATTAATAAGCCGTTGTGTAGGTTGAAAGTTACGTTAAAGTGGACTTAAATTTGGGAAATCAATCTTGGCGTCATGTTCAATTCCTATTGGCATCATTTGGCCTAATAGTTTTAATTCAAAACGCTACAGAAACAGAAAAACATGTTTTTGTAGAAAACAACATCCTCTAACAGTTTAAACAGCATTTTTTATTGTTAAGTTGAAGAAAATAAATTTCTCCTCAATGCCATGCAACAGCTAAATTATGAATGCATTTACTGGTTTTGATAAGGTTTTATTTAGTAAATGTTTTATTTAGTAACGATTTTACTTAGAAGGAATTTAATCAGCATTATTTGAAATATTTCAAAAGTAGCCTGAGCATCAGGTTATCAAAGCAAAAGAAATTATATTACTTAATTTTCGGGACTAAGATGATACACTACCTGGAGCTAGTATGATACATTGTCTGGAGTTAATGGAATGCACTACAGTGCTGCTAGTGTGCCAAATTGTATAGCGCTAATACAAGAGAGACTAATTTGAAAAGTTGTGATAGTAGATACACTAATTAATAAAGCACAAACTGCTAAATTTATACACTGTAAAAGCTTTTGAGAAACTGCAGATGGCTTTAATGAAACTCTGAGGCTAATATGAAAAGTGGGCAAAGGGCTAATATAAAATACTGTGTTAGCAAATATGAAACATTAACAAACTAATATGAAATATTGCTGATATTAGACTCAGCCAAAAGTTTAAGAACAAGTACGACTGTACAAGTTAAGTGTGAGATTCATTTATTTAAAATATTCAGTTTTACTTTTCGAATATTAGATAATTGTTATATATTCAAAAATAAGTAGCAAAACAAATGAAATATTTTAGACTTTTTTTTACATAAATTTTAGGAGTCACTAATACTTTGGTAATTTTCGGATCAGACGGTAAAGATTTAACTAAAATTCTGATTTCGAAAGTTATAGTTCTTATTATTCCACATTTAGTAAAAATTACCAAACTGGTATGAAAATTTAACGAAGCAAATGTTTTTTTTTTATGCTGAGGTCCAAAATATCGCAATAAAATAATCAAATTTTATTATAAAACCATATTATATTGTTAACTTTATCAAAATCACAACAATAGCGCTTTCGTAAAAATTGCCGAGCTTTTCGGTTTTCCCGTAAAGCCAAGCCAAAAACACAGTATATTTTACTATATTCTGGTCGATTTGATCATATTTTTTTCTCAGTGAATGATGCTTATTATTTTTTATTTATAACAAAGCAATAAAATATGGAAAAGTCAAAGTAAAGATATTTTTCATTTACCTCAAATTTATTTTGGGTTCTGCAAAAGTTAAAGAAAGATCCATGAACATTTAACTCCTATATTAAAATAGAACTAGTTGATGAATATGTATTACGCGATTCGATTTTTGATACTAAAAATCACAAAAATTCAGAAACAAAATATACAAAGCAAAACAAATGGGACCGTACAAGAACTTATAAACCGAGAAGGCAGAACTAATGTCATGTACTTACTAATGACTTACAAAAGTGGTTTAAAAATATTTTCGTACTTTAAGTAGACAAACTTCTAAATATGAAATTAAAGCATTAATAGAAATAAGGGGATATATTTTAAGGCACTTTCATACTGAAGTGAAGAAGTATCTGTTATTCTGAATTGGCCCGAAAACTGGATTTGCGTAAGATAATAATGTTATATGCTGGATATCAAATTAAATGCGGTTCTTCACTTCAGTATAAACGTGCCTTAAAATTATCCCTGTTATTTCCATTGATGCTTTAATTTAATATTTAGAAACTTGGCAACTTAAATAACGAAAATATTTCTGAACCAGTTTTAAAAGCCATTAGTAGTTATAGTAGTATCAGTTGTAAACACTTCCTTAATAATATTCGTAATAATTTAAAATAAATTGATAAAAAATAGTGTCAGATTTATTTAAGTAAGGATATTTTTAAAAAAAAATTAATTGGTATTTTTGAAATTTTGATCTGATAATGAAGTATAGAAATTGTACATAACTATTTTAATTTTTAACATGTTACAAGAATTCGGAATATTTTAGTTTTAAAATAATTACGGCTTTTTCATTTTCTTAAATGATTTATTTGTTTTATATTTGGATTTTCTAAATAGATTTCGTAATATTCCTTCATAAGAAATTTAAAACAGAACGTCAAAATATGCATTATCTATATCTGATATTTGTACCAGTGTTTGAAATACAATAATAAATGCCATTTCAGTACTTTTTTTGCTTTATAAGCAGTTTTCTGTATCCCATTACCTTTGGCATGACATCAACAAAATAGATTAATCAGCAGTATTACAAAATAAAAGAGAACCTTTATTATCTGCTGTCTCAGGAGCTTTCAAATACCTGTAAAAAGCATATATTGATGATTCGCAAATTAGGAAAATGTCATATTTTCTGGAAATACTTATTTTTAATAGAAAATAGATTCATTATCTATAACATATATTTTATATTTTGCAATATTTTTTAAGATTTTAAGTATGATGCTGAATATTTGATATATCTTCTAAGAATGTTTATAAAATATTCATGCTTTTATTCTCTAAATATTAATTGCGCATCTCTCTCATATTTGTCGTTTTTGGAAGAAGCAATACTTTTAAATCGATAAATCTCTAATCATTTGTCACTTCAGACTAATAGAAAACTGTAATGTGCCTCTGAATTTGGCACGGAGCAAAAAATCGGGTGAAATAAACCGTGTTGTATAGTAATAATACTTCAGGTTAAAAAAAGGAGAAAATAATAGTTTTATATAATAAAACCAAACTAAACGGTATTTATCACTTATTTGACACGTCTTCGGTTCATATGGTAATAGTTTAACGGAAATTCTGGTTCTCAAATTGACTGTACATATTATCACACATTTAGTATAAAATATAAAACAGAAAAGTAAATTTAACCAAATAAATGATTTTTATGCCATGATCTAGGGTATCAAGATGAATCTGCCAAATTCTACCTCAATTATAAAATTTTATCAAATATAATAAAGCCATATTTTATAGCTAATTTTACCAAATTCATAAAAAAAAATGCTTCAGTAAAATTTATTGAGCATTTTAATGTTCTGATAGAACTAAAAAACTAAACTCAGCGGCGCGACAGCCCATAGAGGGCCGAGGCCTCTATGCCCATCTCAGTTTTCGTGACCTTGGGGTCTGGGGTGCAGGAGCAGATGTTCCGGCCAGGTGGTCAGCCGAACGCGGAACCCCCAGTGTTTAGTTCCCAAGCATGCTTGGTACTCATTTATCAACCCACTGAAGGGATGAAAGGCTGAGTCAACCTTGCCCGATCCGAGGATCGAACCAGAGACCTGTGGCATGACAGCGCGAAGCGCTACTGCTCAGCCACCGGGCGCTGATAGAACTATAAAAACCCTGTAAAATTTACCATATTTCTAGTAGTTTTTACCATATACTATGTTTTTCCTCTCAGTGTGCTATAACAGTTCAAATAAAGCTTAAAAATAAAAAAATAAATAAGTTAAAATACTAAAAAGTGTTAAAATACTAAAAGTAAATAAAAAAAGTGTTACTATAATATACTTTAAGTAAAAATATACTTATATAATATACTTTAAGTAAAAACAATTATATTCAGAAAAATTGGTAAAACTTAAAAAAAAGCTAAAAGCTAAAAACAATTATAAGACTTTTAAGTAAAAACACAGCCAATTCCGTGTAGGATAAAAATACTTCCTTGCATTGTGTTTTCTCTCACTGAAAATGTTTAAAACTCTTGAAGTACCTACCTGGAAATATGCCTAAGTATAAGTCAGGTGAAAAAAAAAATCATTTAATGAACAGTATGGCTAATATCTTACACCAAGCTTTTACTACACTACATCAGTTTTAAGGCCTATTAGTTTGTTTTAATTTATCTCAAACATTGAAAATAAATATTAAAAATCAATAGCTTTTTCATTTTTGTCTGTAATAAAAAATAAATTTAATCTTGAGAAAAAGTTATGATTTTAGATAAGTGTATTTTAATTTTTTGATAATTAATTAATAATTCATAAAAAAAAGCATTATTCTTATAATTATTGTATAATAATATCGATTTCTATACTCTTAAAATTTCCATTGGATAAAAACAAAGTATCAGATCTTTATATCATAAAAAATTAATCCTACATACATTTAAATATTTTCCTTTAACGACACACTGTGTGATTAAAATTCCAAACCTCTTACGTAATTCTAAAACGCTATTTTTTTGTTTCCTTTGAAAATAAATGGATATTTCTAAATCCCTTTACAAAAGTTTTGATGATGAACAAGTTTCTTTTAATGAAAAATACTGAACTGGATGTACCACCCAATTCCTTTTACTTAAATAGCGCCAAAGCAAATACATTTTAAAAGAATTTATTTTTAATCACTGCTAATATAATCAAACATGTGAATAAAGTGTAAAATTTTGATATTTAATTTTCAAATATCTTAGAGCAAATGTAAATATATGTTTCGTAATATTCAAACACGTATAATTTAAATATGGGTACGTAATTTAAATTCTGTAAGTTTCTCATAACTATATGATCTAATATGATCATATAATTATTTTAATAAATATTTAACGTTTAAATAAAATTTTTTCTTACATTTAAAGTTCTTGTTTTAATTTGTAATTAAAACTTGTAATTTTGTAAACATGTATTTTGTAATCAATATAAATTTTTTAGCAATACAAATTCAGGATTCACACATTCTGTACTGAGAAATAAAGTATGATAAAAACTACTAGAATATGGTAAAAATTGCTGTGTTTCTGGTTCTAAGGAAATGTTAAAACCTTTGGGGATTTTTGCAGAAGCATAGATACTTGTGGTGAAATTAACAATAAAATTTGGTTTTATAATATGTGAAAAAGTTTGATAATTCTGGAAAATTTGGTAATTTTATCTTGTTTTCTTCAAGTACAGCCTAAAAACCCTTCGCTTGTCTAAATTTTCTTTTCTGTTTTGCATTTTATATTGAATGTGTGGTAATAAGAACTGTAATTTTGAAAGTCAGAATTTTCAATAAATCATATTGTATATGAACGGAAAAATTGACAGACGAATGACTTAAACACCATATAGTTTATTTCTTTTTTATCAGGAATTACGTTCTTTTTTCAGCTATATCATTACAATAGATTAAGGTAGTTTTACCAGATTTTTTCCTTCTGTGTTCAATGCAGAGAGTCATTAGAGTTAGATACTTACAGTCCGAGATGATAAATGATTAGATATTTATCGATTTAAAATAGACCACCTCGTTATAGCGACCTTCTCTATTAACGACCACTTTTGAGACTTTTTCACGGAATTTTTACCATAGACATTGTGTAGGAGAAAAATCTTAGAAAAAACCTTCAATACATCTCCCAGTGAGCGAGTAAATATCTGCATCAAATGCGAAAAGGTCAAATAAGGAAACACGAAAACATAAGAAAGCAAAAATTATTAGCAAACCAAATAAGTAAATTAACATGCATTCAAAATATTTATGTGAAACTCTTAATTAGAGGGCTCTTTTTTTACGATGTCTGATAGATATCTACAACCTTGTGTTGCAATCAGAGTGTACTAAAGACGATGCTATCAATGATTTAATTTTAGAGTTGAAAGTAAATTAGAAGAAAAATCTTTTTTAGAGAAAACAATGGTGTCTCAAACAAATCTCGTCCCATTTTTAACGCTAAAACGCTTCTATGATATAAAATTAAAGGCATAATTAAGGCATAAAAGCATATCATAATTTCTTATTCAAAGCAATTCTATCATTCATAATTGGTAATTATGTTTTTAAACATAATCATATCAGTAGGGATTATTTTTTTATTGAAACTAAATTCTATTTGGCTTTCCTGGCGCCAACACAAGTAGCTTTTCCACGCCAAGAAAAAGAACACCAACTGCAATTGAAATTGTTTACTAAAAGTCATAACACATAACTTCAATATCATTTTTAAGTTAATGAACATAATCCCTAAACACGGCCAACCTCCATTTACCACCATTTAACTGTGGAACAGAGAGTTGTCGCTTTCGAGAGATTTCCCTGTATTATCTAAATGTGCGGTAGTACGAAATGTAATTTTGAAAATCAGAATTTTCGGTAAACCTTTACCATATGATTATAAGAATTACCAAATGAATGGTTTCAATACCAAATATTTTTATTTTAATAAAATGGACATTGGTTTATTTTACCAGAAATGTCATTACTATACAGAACGGTAATTTTACCAGAGTTTTTTTTCTTTCTGTGTATCTGCAAGTATTCAGATCCAATATAGTGGAATCAAACGACAATTCTGCTATCTTTCTGGCAAGCTTTATTTTATTCTAAAACAAATACCCTGTGAGCTATAAAATTGGTTTTAGAAATAAAATAAAGCCTTTAGAAGACGTTCCGAAGAAAGCAAACTAAGCGAATAAAATTCAAAGAAGATTTATTGCCTTTCTTTAAATCAGCAAGATAGGGAAATAAAAGTAATCGTTATTCCGAAATGGTGTTGTTTCACGACATGTAGTCCTTCAGAAACACCATTTGGCGTTTTTTTTAAGAATACCAAATATTGGAATTCGATATTAAATTGGCGTGTCTAGTAAGTATATGTGTTTATAAAAAAAACGTTGTTTAATTACAATAAAGTTTCTTAATTTATATATTTAAAAATATATGTTCTTAATATATTTCCTTTAAATTCATATAATTTAATAAAATATATTGTGCTAATTTTATTAAATATGTTTTATTATTATTTTATTAAATTTCTAAATACTAAATGCATCCCAAACAACATTGATTGTTTATTGATTGTTGTCAGCAACAACATATATCCTCTGCACTGCTGAAGTATAAAGAAACATAGCAAAAAATATTTTATAGTTCCGAATTTCTATTTTACTGCCATAAGCCATAATAAGGTAAACAAAATATAAATTATACTGCCAGGGGGCTAAACATTTTAGGCACACATATGCAGATTTAAGGGGCTTTAATTAGGTAAAATAATTGGGATATTTCAATTGTTTATAAAACAATTAATTAAAATACACTTAAAAATATTACTAAAAAGATACTCATAATACTATGAGATTTTGCTTGACTACTACGCAGTCATAAATTTCGCTATACATAACAATGCACACATAAGTGGACCTGCCTATTTTTGACTGTATTATTCTTAAATATTAAGTAAATACAAATTTAAAAGCTTCATACATTTCAGATACCTACTAATTCAACAGAAAAATAATTATTTTCAGTGAAGGTAAAACTATGAGTCTTATTATAGTCAACGTTCACATGTGTGGACCGAGGTTATGAAGAAAATATCATACAGCACAACAAGATTCATAAATTATTAGAAAATAAACAATGTAAGCTTGAAACAATATAAAATTTAACATGTTTTATATTGCTTTGATACGAAAATTGGCTTTATTAAAAAAGTTGTACAATGAATGATTCTTAGAAAATAAACGATACAAGCTTGAAACAATATAAAATGCAACCCGTTTTATATTGATGTGATACGAAAATTGGCTTTATTGAAAAAGTTGTGTAATGTATGATTGTTAGAAAATAAACAATACAAGCTTGAAACAATATAAAATTTATCCCGTTTTATATTGATGTGATACGAAAAGTGGCTTTATTGAGAAAGTTGTATAATCTATGATTATTAGAGAATAAACAATGCAAGCTTGAAAAATATAAAATGTAACCCGTTTTATATTTATGTGATATAAAAATTGTTTTTGTTGAAAAAGTAGCATAATGTATGATATTAAAATACGTGACAATTTTCAACTGTTAGCCACCATTTTGATCCCTTAAATTCCAGTTCCTACAGTACTGGATACAGTGACAGATAACTAAATCATTAATGAAGTATGGTAGTTTATAAATATTATAATATTAAAGTAATTAATAATAGTGGAACAATTGTCCTTTCACAATGCATGTTTTTGAAGAAAAAAACTGTTCTGTAAATATGACGATAGGTGCGAATCGATTAGATATGCTAGTTTTCACTCTATGAGGTTCGCATTAAGCTTGCATAAACAATCCTTTTAAGTCAAGATTGAGTCTGCCTTAGCTAAACAAGATTCGAAAAAACCTCTAAAATCGAAGTTTAATCATTATTCGAAAATCAAGAGTTGAAGGAATTCTCAAACAGAGGATGAATTCATTGTCTCAAGGTTTATTTTAAATTTAATGACCATCAGTGAAGCAAGATTTATTTGCTCAAGCATTTATATATTTTTGTTAAGACTTAAAGAGTGAACATGATTGTTAAGTTTTCAACACAAATAAAATCTTACCGTTGAGAGCCTTTGCAAAGATAGAATGAAAAAAAGGCGAAAACACAATTTATAGTAAAAGCTAAAATATTGATATTTTTCATAAGGTTTTTTGCCTACCTTTATTTAATTCTTAAACAAACCTAAAATACTAATATTTCCACTGAGTTAAAAAAAAAAGAATTGATTAGTCAACTTTTCCATGCCAAACAAATGAGAATAAAAATATTACGATTGTCGTAAGGTTTTCTGTCATCTGCAATGAAAATATTAAATACATTGAATTAATAACTATTCTGGAAACATTCATAGATGAGAATCTACTGGAAATCATTTATCAGGAGTCACATGTAAATTTAAAGAAAGTCAAAAATGGAAGTTTAAGTTGGAATACAAAATAATATTCATAAGAGAAGCGGTAATTTTACAGAAACAATGTAAGTCAATTCTGCCAATTTCTTCCAGACTCTTAAACATAAATACTTTTCCGTGCTAGAAAGTGCAGGGGGCGTTACATGAAGATAGAGACCGAGCTACTGAAAAACGATCGAAAAGTGCAAATCAATCAGACGCATAGCTTTTATCATGGGGAATCGAACCCCGGTAGAAACCGTGGTGAGCGAAGACTTACCCTAGACAAGGGTCCTAGACCAGGGAACTTTTTTGGTTCTATATACAAGTTTTAATTTAAATATCTAATGAGATGAATGAAATTGCGATTTCATTTTGAAAAGTTCCTTATATTACGGTTCGAAGTGAGATGTACTTATTTTAAGGAACAAGGCTAAATGCCTGTCTGTTAATCTGCTTCTAAAATTATTTTTCTAAGTTTCTTAGTTGAAAATATTTGTTCACTTATATAAGATTAAGCAAATATAGTACGGACTTTCTGGGCATGAGATATTCAATTTGGGAAACTAGCTTTTGGTAATGATTTGTAAAATTCAACTTTGGAATATTTAGAAACAACTGCTTCAGATGATTGTTAGATTACAATTCAATTAATTCAAGCTGCAAATTCGACCTCACTATTTCACAATTTACGTTGAAAGGCATGGTAAAAATATATACTTATGCTTGAATGGCACAGAAATCTTGAAATCCACGTTCAAACTCACAATGGAGTTTTTTCAAGCCATGTTCATATTTCTGTCTGTGCCAGCTATTTCCATAAATTTAAGTTTTGCAGAACAAAAATAGATAAAAAGGTTATCTGTACTTGGTTAAAAAAGAAAGAGCAAAAATAGCTTTAAGCAAAGTAGACAAGAGAATGGATGTATAATGTATATAGCTTATATTCGCCACGGATCGGTAAGTTAAAATTCAATCCGCGGGCCGGATTAAACCTTCCGGTGGGCCACAGTTGGCCCGCGGGCCACAGTTGGCCCGCGGGCCGTAGTTTGCCCATCCCTACCCTAGACAGTTACAGAAACGTTGTATTTGTGTTTTCTTTTTCACTCATGACACACTCAATTTGACTAGTTTATCACTGTTCCTACAACGCAGAAACGTTACAATGTCAATATTATATGTTTAAAGACTTCATAAAGGCATACAAAAGCCTTTGCAAAAAAATTTAATTTCTCAGTTTTTATTGCATAACTTGTTTTTGAACTTTTTTTCATTCGTATATTATGGGTGTCAAAAAGCGAAATTTTTTTAATGATGATGTATTCTATTTTTATACCCAATTTCAACTGAAAAACTGCTTAATGCGAATCTCATGGTGCATAAACTAGCATAGTTAAATTAAACATTGTTTCAAGTTTGCCAGATTCATTTGATAATCATTTAAAAACCTTACTAGAGTATTGTGATAAAGATTACTGAAATATATATTAAAATCAACCTTACAATGCTACTTGGGTTCACAGTTCTCAAAACTCCAAATGCGCATCAACTCCTCTGTGAAATAGATAATTTTGCAATGAAATATTCAAAGGAAAGTGCCTTTAGAAAAGTTCAAGGGAAAAATGGTATTTTCCGTAATTCTGCTGACGCAAGATTTAGTTACATGTGCGTGAACAAGAGCTTACGTAATATAACAAAGATCCTTATTTGTTTCCCCAATTGAACAAGAATGTACGAATTAGTCTATAAGTATGAACATTTAAGAGGATTAATGAAATTTCTTATTAATATTATAGTTGAAATTAGGTCAGGGTTTTCCTCACTACATATTCTATAGAACTACATTTCTATTCTTTAATAACCATAATTAAAATATCTATTCACGTTTTTATTAACAGTTCTCATTCTTATATCAGAGTTTGTCTCTCTACATATTAAATTGTATTGCATTGCTTTTCTTTAAATAAATAGGATTAAAAAACATAATAGATTATATTATTATAAATAAAAATATTCAATTAGGAATTACTGACTATATAGTAAATATCATTACTTTTTTCTTCCTGCAAGTAATATAATTGGAAGATATAATAGAATCACTTACAAATAGTTAAAATATTTAGGAAACAATTTCTCTATATATATCTTAAATAGTTCGAAATCACTTTTGTTAAAATAAAAATAATATCAATGTACTTATAAATGCAAATTTCCTTGGAGTTGAATGTTTATTATTATTGAATTCGACAAAATTATAAAACGATCTCGTAATAGGTATTAGGAGCACTTGTTTATGCTCAGCAATTGCATTTAAGAGTCTAATACAACATAATCTCATTAAACATACAACATTTCTCGAATAGCTTTAACCTCTCTGCATATAAATCTTCGTTGATAAATTTTTTTAATGGATCATTATGTTTTAGTTAATTTAACTCACATAAGTTATTTATGGATAACCACCAACATAATTAGTAGCTAACAGTTATTTTCAAAATTAATTTAGTTAATATTTTATTCGTATTGTCTCAGTTAGTATGGTTAGGCAGAATGTTGCTTATTCATATAAAACAAAAAAGAGCTTTGATTAAATTTGATTGGAAATAAATTTATTAAGAACATTATTTTAATCTATTCGCATTTATATTAAAGCGTATTATTTAAAGATTTGGTTATAATTTAAGTATGACAATCCAAAAATAAAGGCATAATATTACGGTTACAGTTTTTTTATTATTTATTATCATGATATAATGATCATATAATATATATATATATAATATAACATCACATGATCATTATATTATGATTATAAACAAAACAAAAAACTGCTCGGAGGCACGTAAAGAAATAGTTCACAATTTGGAAGCTCCCTCAGAGACATATGATAACATTTCCGAGCTTGGATTTCCATGCAGTTTGAAACCTGATGATGCGCCCAAACACCCAATGTTAAAGCGATCTGTTGCTATATATAGCGTTCTAAAACGTATAGATTTTGGCAAAAATAGACTAAAAATATGATTTAAAAAATTGTTGCTTGGGGAAAGAAATCAACTGTAGATTTGAAATCAGTGTTAAAGTATTTAAGATATGTTAAAAATTTGACGCAAAAACAAACTAATTATGCCTAATCATTACGCCTTAATAAACCTAAACAAACTAATTATGCCTCGAAAGTTGCCAGGAACAGAAAAAAATATATCATGGCTACAAGAAAATGCATGAACAAATAATAAATCCAAGTTAAGTAAGAGACTTAGACGAGAAAGATTTATATTTCAACAAAATCGAAGAGAGATACGTTGTATTTAAATAACTTCAGAATAATTAACGTTCCAACGTATGTGGAGGAACTCTTAGTTCAACTTTAACGAGTCATTTTGCTTATAAACTATCAGCTGGCACTAATGTCATAAATCACATGTGTGTATCCGTGATCTTGATCGTCTTCTGAAAGTGCAAGCACCCAATTAAAAAAAACTAGATCGCGTCCGTAAAACAAGCATATGAATACAGGAATTATTATCTATTTGGAGAAAATTTGGACATTTTTTTCTTGTATACTAATTAATCTACATACTTTGCATGCATTGCTCTAACGCAGTGTTTCCCAAGCTTATGACTTTTTTGTACACTTTCTAAATTTTTCGTGAAGCTGTGTACCACTAATAAAAAAATTAATGCATTTTTTACTATTAAAAAATTGCAAAAAACTTAAAAATCACAACTGGTTGTTCATACCACTAATTATATTATATTAACTGTTAACTCTGCAAAAAATAGCCAATAGAAAAATACGTAATCGTAAATTTTCACGGCTATCTTTGTTTTTAAATAAAATTTTTTGAAATTTTCACTTGTTGCAAGATATTTCGCGTACCCCCGCTAAACTGTTCCCGTTCCCCTGGGAGTACGCGTACCACACATTGGGAAACACTGCTCTAACGGAGCATTCCTGTATGAAATTTTTTAAATAACTTATATTACATTTCATTTGCATTAAATACTTAAAGTTAATGCCATTCTATATACTAGCATTTTAAGTATAACAGAAGGAAAATACATGCTTGTTTCAGAAGCGCTGTCTGATCTATGAAATAATCTGTAATTAATAGCTCGAGGAAGCAGAAATTTAACGAACATGCTACAATTAAATATCGATTTAAGATCCTTCTGCATCAAGCGATTCAGCAAAGATAATTTCCAAGGACAATTGATGACTCCTATGGGACCTGAACACGACGCCTTGATTATCTTGCCCTGATCTCAGGTGATTTGACAATGCTTCTTCCTACTGAACAGAAATTAATTACTGGCGCTATTAATGATCGGTTACTAATGGATCACGGCAGCCAGAAAGAAATCCGTGTTCTGATCTGGTACGATGAGAAATTATCTATCTCACGTCCTCGATCTGGTAATCGATTTAGTATCTTCCCTTCCTCTACTTTGGTATCACCATCTAGGTCAAAGCACTTCTCATTAAATCACCAAATGCCCATCGGTATGTGGTAGACTTACATATCGCTTACGCTTGGTTCAATGTGCTGGAAAGATTGAGTTCAGGCTAAGCAATTTTCTCAAGTATATTTAATTGGAAATTCAATGAATTGAACGCAGTTTGTTTGCAATGCTGTTTGTTTATACGACTAATCCAATAATCATTTTTAATTAAACTGTTATTTTCAAAATGCAGTGTTTGAGTAGCAGTTGCATTAATTAAAGTTTTGATAAGATAAATATTTCGACTAATATTACAAGCTACAAATAGAAATGATTTATTATGAATTATTCTTTTTACACTATTAAAACAAATAATATTCTTTAAACATATTTCTCTCTAAATACAACAAAACAAACAACAAAAGGAAAGGGACAAATTATATATCGGAAAAGAAACAGATAAATTATTGCTTAAAACAGAAATTTATTGTTCGGAAATCCATTTATCGGAATAGTTACTGAAACTAGCTTGAACATTTGTCAGTTACAACGTCTTATATGAGCAATAATGATTTAAGTCAATTAATGATGCAAGTGATCATTAAATAATAATTTCAAAAATTTGCAAGATTTAACTTGTATATTTATAATTTTCTAAGCGAATATAATAGTATACTTTGAGTCAACATAATAGTACAATATATCCAACTTTTTAATAATGTTATAACCTCAAAAAAAAGAAAATAGTAAAATGTTGCATTTCATAGACGAAAATGAAGCAATTTTTTAATCTTACAACAGACACTTTAAAAAAAATTCACAAATGCGTATAAAACATTTAAATTAGGCTATACCCTTTTCATTTGTCCTTTTTTCAGAATTTTAATTGAATGGGATTGAATTTATTTTTCAAGTTGCATATTTTTATATATATATATATATATATATATATGTATATATCATCAGATCAAGATCAAATAAATTGGAACATTGAGAAATCAATTTTCGCTACCAGAAGTTTGATCAAATGACAAAATCGTTGAATCTTCCTTCAGTAAATCAATCAGTACTAACAAAGGCTTAAAAAGAACTTGGTAAGCAGTTTCTTCCTGTCCTGGTTCGATAAATGCAAATAATCTCCATTCTAGACTGTGACAACTTCGCAACACTTTAGAAATGTATCTGTTACAGTACAAGTTTGAAAAATATGTAATTTTTCTAAAAATTACTACATGAATAGGCATTGATCAATATTAACGGTTTATTATGATAGTTAGTAATTATCTAGTCAGAAATTGATTAACTTGTATAAATGAAAGTCACAATTTAAATAGAAAAAAAGAACACCTAAAATTTGAAAAATCGTTATCATTGTAAATGACAGAGAAAAAAAGTTAAGGATTAGAAATTAATCAGATTTTAGACGAATCAAGTATAAAATGACACAATTTATTTAAATAATTGAATTCCGGTAAAATAAATTATTTAAAACCATTTCTTCAAAGGTTAACGAATTCAATGCTTAATTTGTTTGTCTGTTTATCATTTTATTGTAATATTGATATAGACAAGTTAACTATATTGTATATATATTAATATAAAAAATCAAATCAGCTTTAAATTGGTTTTTATTTAAGAAGTTTTTTTAGCAATTTTATGAACATGAGATAAATAACTAAGCCTATCAAAGCATAAAGGGAATCAATTATTTGGAAAAAAAAATAGAAATCTTATAAACCGAAATCAATTATCTATTACCATTTCTACACAAGTTGCTAAATTCATTGCCTGCAAAAAGTTTTTGTCTGCTATTAATGCATACAAATTAATTATATTATATACATATTAGTTTAACTCATGTAATTAAATCATGTATGAAATTTTACGAAGGATTCAGTTTAGTACCATATTATAGCATAAATAATTTAGTAACATATTACAGTTGATTCTAAGTTTTTAGTGTAAATGAATGTTAAACTTAATGTTAAAACTTCTTACGTTCTTTTATCCCTAAATTAGTATCGTTAATTTTTATCTTGATTGCTTCACCGCACTTGACGGTTATAAACACTGATTCTTTTTAAAATTTCCTTAACTGCTCTTATTTGACGTAAGCAAAGAATCTTATAATTAAGTATGGTATATTATAGAACCTGATTAAGACATGGTGATACCAGGTAAAAAGACTAAGTAAAAATTATTGATAACAATAAAAATGCTAGATTAGTTATTTATGACAACTAAATAGAATGTTCAAACACCTATACCTGTTGCAGAAATGGTAAAAAAGAATGAAGGAACAAAAAGGAAATAGTCCCTCAGGAAAAGTCTATTGGTCATTGCTTCGATATTTATCTGAAAAAATATTCGCTATGAAAACTGTGATCTTTCCGAATATAATATTAACAATCCAAAGCAATGAGCAAAGAAACACTTTACTCCGGGCTAACACTAAATTAAGCATTCATAAATGATTTAAAGATTGTAATTTCAATCTAAACACTTAACTGCAATAAAAGTGCTGAGCTACGCTGAACTTTTTTTAACAGCATTCACCTAAGAGAGATTTCTGCAAAATTGTCAACGATACATATACACATATACAATTACCCAACTAAAGCGGAAAACCCTAAATAACTTTTCATCTAGTTATCGGATCTTCGCATTCTAGGGAAAGGATGATCTCAGATATCCTAATTAATACGGGCAGACGATATTTGACGTTACGAAATCGGACATAAACGTAATTTCTCTGAATAAACATACCTTTTTTCGTATTCGGATTCATTACTCTAAAAAAATAACGGGTAACCACAATATGGAAAACATGGTTCCAATAAATTAGTCAGGAGAGCTGTCCAAAGTTTAAACCCTTTAATGTTAATTTTATTTTTTACGTATTTCGCCATAAATCGAGAAATTTTTTAGCGAATTGAAATATATCTGTTTTTTTACATAGAATTATGACAATCATTTATCCAATGTGAAACATATTTTTAATAGATATTTATTAGATTTTAATGCGTTATTTAATAATAGTCAAAACAGTTTTGAATTACATAATTTTGCAAAATGTAATTTTAAATTGCAAAACAAAAACTCTCATTGAAATCGGACGAATAATTTCTAAGAAATCGAATTTTATTAACTTGTATATAGCACGATATTTTTTTAAACTTGTATAGTGTGCACTTAGAAAAAACATATCACCCTAAATAACTTTAGATCTAATGATCGGATCTTCCCATTCTGGGACTCGATCTTAGTGGCTCGAGAGGGTGACTTCAAATATGCTAATTAATAAGTGCAGCTTATATTACAATACAAAATTAGACACAAAAACGTAATTTCTCTGATTAAACATGTCTTTATTTCGACTGATTCGGATTTCTTACCCCCAATTTATGGGGGCAAGGCTCAATCTGCGAAATTTGGTCCCAATAGTTTGGTCAACAGAGGGGTCTAAAGTTTGAACAATTGTTATTAGTTTTACTTTTTGTGTAATTCGCTATACCTCGAGAAACTTAGAGGAGAATTGAAAATTATTTGCACTCAATTATAAAATTCTTTTATCCAAGGATAATTCCATGCAGAAAGAAAATTTTAGTAAATATTTGCTATTTTTTATAATTTTCTTTAATACTGATTGAAAAAATTTGAATTTTAAGGTATAAAATTTTTTGCATTATTGATAAAAATATAATTTGACATGAAAAATTTGAGCAAAATCGGGGGAATAGTTCCGATCGAGTTATATTTTAAAAAATCAAATATTTAAAATTCTATTCCATTGATTTTGCTTAACTTTTGTATTTTGCCAAATGGAATTATGTTCATTCTAATGTTCTAAAAATCTATACCTTGCAATTCTAAATTTTTTGGCCATTATTTAATAAAATAATAAAAAGAATAATAAGAAATATTTATTAAAAGTTTTTTTCCGAAGGATTTTCTTTAGATAAAAGAATTTTGTAATTGCGTGCAAAAAACTTTCAAATTGCTTTAAAAATTTCTCGAGATACAGCAAAATACACAAGAAGAGAAATTAACATTAAAGGGTACAAAATTTTGAACGCTCTCATGACCAACTTATTGGGTCCATATTTTCCAGAATCTATGGCTACCCCCTATATTTTGGGTGCTAGAAATGCAAATAAGTCGAATAAAATACATGTTTAGTACAAAGAAAGTGCGTTTTTGCGCCTGTTTCGTAACTTAAAATATAGTCTGCTCCAATTAATTAGCATATTTGAGGTCAACCTCCATTGAGTTTGAGTCCTACAACGTAAAGGTTTGATTATTAGATCAAAAGTTACTAACAGTGATCAATTTTTTTGTACGTGTATCTTCAACAATTAATGATTTTCAAAGTTCATTTGTTGGAATTTTTTATGGTTTTTCTAAGTTGAAATTTATTACCGACGAAGGTTGTGCAATAAAAATACAAAAATGTCGCTGCTTGAGTTGTTACACTCAAATATATTTAAATAATTATGGGAAACTGTTTTCTGCTTCATTCATGTTCAAGAAAATTTACTTTCCTTATTATTTATCTAGTTAATTAATTTAAGATGATTTATTTTGAAACAGATTTTTAAAAGCATAAATGTAAAATTAAAGATAAATATGCGTATTTTAAGGATGTTTTGCTGCATCAGTTGTTACGATGTAATTTTAAACATAATATTAGAGTCATTTAATTACAGCTAAAGTTAAAATGTCAAAAAAAATATTGAATTATTCAGCAATTATTGAAAAGAGATATATCATATCATTATTTTATCGTATCATTATTTTACACTATGAAAAAGATTTATAAAATATGCACATATTTGTATTTTTTGATCAAGATTTTTTGTTATTTATAGTATAATTATATTTGCGCCAAAGAATTTACTTTGAATAGCATTTTTTTAATAAAAAATAGTTATTATTCATGCATTGCCTTTATTCTAACTTTTTTTTTCATTTTCCTTTACAACATTGAAATACTCATATTTTTTTAAAATTAGCGTAAATTAAAAATCCATAAGGATTTAAGATTCTTTAGTGAAAATATATTTCACTTTCATCCCTTGGCACTAAATAGCTTGATATAAACATGGAACAAAGCGAATTTACGGGCAGAATATATTTAAAAACATGTTTAAATTTTAATGAATTCCCTCACAAGTAAATAAATCTTTCTTTTCAGACAAAATCTATGGCAATTAAAAAATAAGTTAAAAAATTTAATAAAAACATAAAGAGATTTAATTTTTATGTATGTTGCTTTTAAAATATCACTGAATTAAGTAATTCTGAGATAATTTGAAATTAAATGTTTCTTTAATTTTGAAATATTAAAATAATTATGCTCTTTTTACAAATGTGGGTTTCAAGCTAAGTTGCTTATTCAATTTTAATTAATTATAAGTGTATATTTTTATAATTTTCATCAATTTAATGATTTCTAAATTATATCTCTTCGATTTTTGACTCTTTTTTTTAAATGTTTTCTGTTAAACTATACATTAATTAGTATATTAATATTAAATAAATAATCCGTAGAAAGTGAAGCTGCAAGATATTACTTGATTAAAAAAAACTTCATTCGATTCAAAAGCATACAATTTGGAAATTAGAATCTGTATATTTCGAGCACTTCAAAAATAGGCGCTCATTTTCAAAACTTGCCAGACGTGAATGAAAAGAAACAAAAGTGATTAGAAATATAAAACATAAAGTTGCCCCGAATAGCCATTTTTCTCATCCTGATTTTCATCTTTTTTCTCTCTCTCTGCTACTATGGTTTTTCTAGTTTTGTTTCTCACTTGTATTTTTTTATTTTTCGTTGGAAAATTTACGTTTTATATTTCAAATCCCTATTGTTTTCTCTCATTTATGTTATCTATTATCATCCATCAACCATTACGAGTCCTAGAACGTGAAGATCCGATCCTTAAATCGAAAGTTATTCAGGATGATCCGCTTGTTTATTTATTTTACTCACTGTAAATTTGATATTATTACTATGCAGTCCCTTATAAATAATATTTAAACTCATTTTTGCATTTTTTGTTCTATAAGTTTTTTAAGCAAAAATTTAAGGAATTGTTACATTTTTTTTTATTACTTGACGTCACATTTTCCTTGAAGGAATTGTATAATTATTTTTAAGAAATTTGTATTCCCCAGCCTTATTCAGTGCACAAAGTTTGATTGAATTTATTCTTGAGGAATTTATTTATATTTTAATTTGTAATAAAAACTAAGTATCTAATTATAATTTAACTATTACTTTTGTCGAAACTTTTCCTAAAACTTTTATAATGAATATTAATTATTAAGAATAAATTTGAAATTAAATCCTTAATTAGCATTTTTATTTGAATTTTCTCTTACTTTATAAGGTAGTCTAAAAGATTAAAAATCATTAATAAATGTTTAAGCTTTCTAATTAGAAAACTATACTTTCTGAAATCAGTTTTAAAGGCAAACAATTCACGAACTGACAAAGAGGGATGTACGAAATTAGGGAAAAAGAGGGATGTACGAAAATCCTTCTTCTAAAAAAAATCAAATCTTCTTAATTGAATTTAATTAATTTTTTAATTGCATTCTAACTCAAATAGAAAACTGGACTTCCTTTACTTCCATTTCATTCAATTTCTCGAAATAAATTATCACGCTTTAGTGGAATTGATAATTTTCTGGAGATGAATTCAATTTTTTTGTAGAGGAGAAATTGGAAGCAAATTACCATAATTTCCTTTGGTCGTTCCAGATATGCTTCATTATGCATAATTACTTTGCTTAAATTGCTTTTCTGCTCTGAAAACATTAAAAAATTATATTTTTGTTTATTAAGTAAGATGAAATATCTGTATTAAAATAAACGTGATTATTTATTTCTTTGAAACGTTTAATAAAAAACTGAAAAAAACCTGTATATCATTTTTTCCTTGTATTATTCATTACACAATTCTTGTTGAAACAGATTTATAATATCCAAACTATTTATGGCATTTGAGCTTAACTTTTCAAAAATACCTCTTGTGTACACATTTTGAATGCAACATTATCGCTACAAATCTAAACAAAAAAAATTATTTGTTTAGATGCCAAATACGAACGTCACTTTTTGTTTCGAAAAAGACTGTTCTTTTACATGCAAAATAGCTTTCCTTGAATTTATCCCTTTCTTCAGAAGAAAAGTTAAAATTCGTTTCAAAGGGTTTTAACTGTTTCAAAATTGAGGGGAATCAACTCGATATGAAATAGATCCTGAATTTTTTTTTCTGAAATGATAGTCTGCATTGTTCATCAGAAAAACATAATATAAGTATACTGCGCATGAGTTTGAAAAATTAGCAGTACTTGGCTCATTAAACACTTGGCCTTTCTTTTATTAAAAAAAAGGAAAAAAAAAATATATCTTTTAAATTTTAAAAGTAATTTTATACTGTTCCCACTATTAATACTGAAGAGCATGTTTTACACTTATTTAACAAACATATTCTTAGATCATAAAATTTAACATGTTTCTAGGTCAATGTTCACATGAATAGTTTTAAATTATTCATCAAGGTTGTGTTATTACTGCACATCCATGAAATGGTCAGAAAAATGTTTGAAATATTGCTTCATTGTTATAAAATCAGGAACAAATTACGGTAAATAGTGGTGCTTACGATTTTTAGTGTGTGGCATTGTTAACAATACAGAAAGTTGTAATTAAAAGGGACACAATACAATTTTTAATAAATTCCTAAACCAAAAAGAATAAATGTCGTAAAGAAAGTGATTTCTAGCATGGGAATGAAAGGAAATCTTGAAAGACGTTTGACCGAGAAAAAAAGAAGTTCACAAATCAGATGGGAACGGACATAAAGGCGAAATTTAGTTCAACACCTTCAAAAAATATGACCTCACTGCCAGAAGATGAATGCCTTCTATAAAGTAGGGAACGGGACCTTAAAATCGAATGCTATTACTGGAAATGTCACTAGAGCACTGACAAGAATTTTTATTTATATTCTTCCGGTATGGCTTTCTTTTCTCCTCTATTGTTTAGTTTAACTGAAGTCTTTTGTCGTTTCTTAGAAATGTTTTCTTAGAAAACTGAATTGAGTTTTTGTAGTCAGCAAAATAAAATTCAATTATGCAGGGTTCCAACTTGTAAGGCTTCTAAGAGTTCCGAAACTTTCGAATGACGTGAGTGAAAGTCATAGAAAATATGTCTAGACATGGTACACATACTAGTCAAGATAAAGACATGACTAAAGTATTTACAGATTAGACTTGTAGCTAAAAAATTAATGCATCTCGTAAGAAAATGAGAAGAAAATCAACAAAAGCCTATGCAAATGCATAAGTTGAAATGCTCTGACCTGCAGTAGAACACAATGCTGGAAATTGCTTATTCAGTAGTGCCATCTGTAGGAGAAAATGTAATTAATTTTTAAAGAAAGGTGTATAAAAATTTTTTTTAAGCAGAACGCAGCATTTTTCCTTTCCCTCATTAGAATATCTCCTTCAACTTTTCTTAGATAATTTTTTTAAATTAAAAGATCAGTTTTCGGAATTAGTTCAAAGATAAATTAAAGTAAAACAATTGATTTCCTATTTCTCTTACGCAATCAGATTTAGCAGTACCATTTCAGGTAATTATTACACTACTCACTGCCTTATTTTTTTGTTAAAATAAGTTCAAATTTTCATTGCAATTTAAAATTTGCATTTCTAAATTAAATTTCAAATTTAAATTTTAAATTTAGATTTCTATTTAGAATTAGATCATAAAAAAAGAACAATAATGTTAATACTTCATTTCGTTGTCCATGGAAATCGCTGAACAAGTGGCGAGAGGGTTAAGACTCGTGTATATAGTTAAAACATGTACTCGAAATTCTATAAGCAGAAATTTAGTGAGCGGGTACTGTATTGTATTTTTTTTTTTCGTTTAATCTGCATTTGTGGCATTTTCATCTTGAGCATAAGGAATTAGTTGATGATAGTTTTTTTTCTAAAGTACTATCAAAATTCAAATCTTAATTTGTGTACTACAGTTTATTTACGATACGCTTAGGTACTGATAAACAAGTTCAAATAGAGAATTGGGATTTGGGGTTAAATATCGTAGAGCTCGTATAATCCATAAATAATCCTTTTTTTTAATGTTAGTATCTGAGCTTAATGTGTAAGACGCGCTCATGCTCAATGCTCCACCATGGTCCATGGGTAAAAATGAAGTATGTGGAAGACACTTAAAGGGCAACTTTTCCAATTTTAACATTAAAAGTTCCAATTTTAACATCCAATTTTACATTTCTTGTAATAACTACTCGGTAAATAACCACAAACTAAATTTGCAAATATTAGACAGATTTTGCTAGATTTTTTTAAAAAAGGTTTAGCATGACATATCTGGAAAAAGTGGTGAATTATATAAGCCTACGAATTGTTTAGAAATAGTGGTGGATAAAAATCTACTAAATTGAATTTATTAAACCAAGAATCACAATTAATAAACTACCACTTGAAAATATTTATTCGCTGTCTGGAGCAAGTTTGTATCTCTGTATATATAAATAAAAATATTTTGGTGTGTTCTATATTGCATTAATTTCTTCAAACCATTTTAGTAACGATAATAATATGAAAAAAATTAAAAATTTACTCGAATTATGTGTTTTTAATAATCTTTTTTTCACCGGACATCGGTGACCCCCGTGACACTACGAACAAACTAAATGCCGGTCACCGGCGACACCCACGGCATTCAGCGTGTTAAATATTTAAATTTTTATTTCATTATCAGTAATTAGTAAGTGTATTTTTAGTGTTGTCTGTGCTTTTTTCACTGAATACTTAAGTGTAATTGATTGACTTGTATAATTGATTTATAATTTATTCCTCATTTTACTGCACTCTCTTAGTCATCTTACCTAATCAAATGGGGGAGAATTTTTTTTTTTTAGATAGAAGGTACTTTGTGATCTCTTAAGTAAAAAATTAAGCCGTTCCAATTTTTTTTTTTTATATCAAACACAAACATAGAGAAAATTTATTCTGCAAATTAAAAATTTTAGAATTTTTTAAAGACTTATCCTTACGTTTGCTTAAGTATAGCAAGTTAGAATTAGGCTAGTTTAAAAAGCTTCAGTTTGTCCTCAACCCCCTTTCCCTAAATTCAAACAAAAAATAGATCAAACAAATAAAAAAAAAGAAATTCAGTTTCTACCTCTAATTTTACCAATTTAAAATGTGGTAAGAATTATATTTCGCGTACGAAATCATTTTATCCTAAATATAGATTTTTAAGCAGTGATTTTATTTGTACTACTAAAATGCCAAACTATTTTAAAATGCATCCACATTAAACTAATGCAATATTAAAAAAAAAAGTAAAACAAAATAATAAATAAAATTTCTTTATGAGTACTTAATAAAAGTATTCGCATTTTTATGCGAAATTGCTTTTGTTTAAACAGGAAAGAATTTCATTGTTTAAATGAATCTTTTAAAAGAATGTCTCATGAAGAAAACATTTTTTTCCTACGTTTAATAAACGAAACTTTAGAAATATATCATTTTTTTTAGACACCGCGATTAAAAATGCTTCTCTGGCATCTTGTCATTAAAAAGGATGTAAAATTAATTGCTTCGAGAAAACTTTTTGAAGAGATGTTCTGAAATTTTTCATAGCGAAGTTTTAATTATCAGAATATTTTTAAGTTAACTTTCTAACGTGATTTACAGAGAGAATATTTTAACTTTTTTTAATGAAGAAAGCATATAATTATTGTTAGATTGTATGAATGAATAATTTTTAATTTTCATAGCTGATAAAATGTTTCATATTTAAAAATAAATAAAATAATCACCATAACATTTTTTTTTCCTATAAGTAAAACATATAAATATTCAAGAATTTTAATTACTTATAACGATTTAAAAATTAGGGATAAACAACTAATTAACTTTAAATTTTAGAATAAATATTCAAATGTTTTATTACTAATTTTATTTAAAGAATTAGAAGTAAATAATACGAGGTGTAAGTATTATGAAGATTTTGTTCCTAATTCAATTTTAAATAATGAAATGAAGTTGAGTTTTTGTGCGTATGTCTGTCCCTCTTATAACGCCGGAATAATTTATTATAGTGTTCTAAAATTTGGGCAGTAAGTGAAAGGGGTAGGTTTTATCCCCACATGCTAAAAAAAAAGTTTAGAAGTTTCTATTAGATCATTCAAGGAGACATTTAACCCACTGACGGTTCTGCACGAAAGAAGACGTATTTCCACCTGCTTCCTTTTCCGCACAGGAAAACCGGTTTTTCCATGTTATTAGAAAGGGAAATAGTGTATTGGAGAGAAACGTTTACCTAATTTTTCCTATCGGCTAAACCACCAATGGGTTTCACAAAAATGGAATTTTTTCATTGGTTTAGAGCTAGCGCCATTGATATACATAAAAATGTAGACGATTTTAAAGATAGCGTCAGTGAAGTTGCGTATAGTTCTCAGAAATAAAAAAATAAAGTCTCTTGCACATTCTTTAATTATTTCTTGTTTATGTAAGATAAACTCAATGACCAACGAGAGCGTGGTGACTTAGGTGAACTGCGTCTCCAAATTAGCATTTCTTTATTAATATGAAAACACGTGTTTTTTTTTATAAATATAATTATAGTTCTTAAGCGTATTTCAATGAAACTAAATAACATAAAATCAACGGTATTTGAAAAAACGGTAATAGAAAAATAGGTCACGTATTGAAAAGAATAATTGATGGAGAGATAGTATTAAATCACTTAGGAGAAAGATTCACCATATTATCTTATATGCAAATGATGCTTGATTATTTTGGTAAAATCTACTAATTGGAATAGAAAAATAAACTGCGTACTAAGCAGAAAAGTAAATAGAGAACTACAAATTCAATTAGGCAGTAGGTAAGCCTTTTGTTGACATCACACTAGAGCTGCACAATGAGCTATTGGCGACGGTCTGGAAACATCTCTGAGGATGATCCAAAGTCATGTCATCGCAATTTTGATCCTCTGTTGAGGGGATGGCTCTCCTGCTTTGGTAGCCTGATGATCTGCGAACTGCTCTACCGTAAAGTCGAGCACTTTGCGGTAGAACAGCTTAACGAGAATCAATACCACGCACACCTGATCCCTACACATGCTGATCAAAGTTGTCACCCACCCACTTACTGACAGCAGTGACCGCTTACTAGGTATACTACTGGAAACCATGTCTTTACTATCAGTTATAGAATCAGTTATCGAAATAAGCATATTTGCACCTATTAAAACTGCATTAATACTGTGCATTTTTAAAATAGATGATGTGAAAAAAAATGTTTTATAGGCCTTTAAAAGGGATAAGTACCAGAGAAAATCACTTAATCATGGTACATTTTGACAATCACAAGCTAGCCTTGAGGAAAAACATCATTTCAAAGGATATTTAATGCAGTTAATAGTTATTTTAGTGGGGAGGGGGAATAAAAAGTGCAAAAAAATCAAAAGCACTCGAAAAAATCCAGAATATTGTCAATTGGTAATATTCTGGCCATTCAACGGTATACTGAATAATACAAAATGTTAAATAATGCACTCTCCGTATTAATGAGCATAAATTCTGGAAATACTAAAACCGTTTTATTAATCTAATTACGTAAAGCCACCAGCAATATCAAATATTAATAATAATTAAGGAAAATTGAATTATTTCAGATTCTTTATTCATGTTGGTAAATGCCTTTTAGTTTTGTGCATAATTTCTAACTATGATCAATACTTATTAATTGAAAGTTTACTTTTTTATTAAGAGTTTCATTTAATTTAATAATAGATATTGCATTATCTTTAAAATTGCATTATTTAAAATAATGTAAAAAAAAATTTACCTTACAATTCAACATTTTTTCAACTATTATTAAATAAAAGAATAAGAAATAATAAATAGTTACTAAAAGTTTCATTTTGCATAAAATTATCTTTGAAAAAATGAATTTTATAATTTTTGTGCAAAAATTTTACTCACTTACAAAATTCTCGAGATATAGTGAATCGCGCAAAAAGTAAAATTAACAATAACGGGTCCAAATTTTGGTGTACTCTCCTAAGAAATCTATTGGGGCCATATTTCCCTGATTGCGGCAGATATTTTTATCCCTCGAAAGAAGTAAGTTTTATCAAAAAAACACGTTTTTGAGTCTCATTTCGTAACTTAAAATATCGTCTCCTTTAATTAATCAGCATATTTGAGATCACTTCCTCGAACAACAAGATTGATTCTTAAAAAGTGACGTTCCCATTATTAAATCTGAATTTATTTATGGTAATTCGTTTATTTTTTAAGGCACTGTACATGCATTTCGGTGAACCGGTATTTTCATATTACTAAGGTTACATCTTCTTAAAAATTGATTTAAAAATCATAATTGGAAAAATAATTTTAAATTAAATTTAATTTAATACATAAAGAAAAATGTGCTATTTCATAAAATTTATAACTATCGGGAAATTTTCTGCAGAAAACACAAGATTTATGAAGAAAAAAAGAAAATTTAGAAAAAAAGAAAGGAGAAGAAAAAATAAATAGAAAGTAAAAAAAGAAGTACTTGAAAAAATCCAGAATATTGCCAATTGGCAACACTCTTTATTTTTGACTACAGTGTTCATTCCATTAAACGGTATACTGAATAATGCAAAATGTTAAATAATGCATACTTTGCATTAATGAGCATAACGCTCATTTTCATCTGAATTAAAAAATATTAAAACAAATACTTATTTTTAAGTTTATAAGTTTGCAGAAATTCTTTAAAAGCATGCATGATTTATGTTGAAAAACTGTCGAATTTCATTTCATCATAAATAATGAACTGAATTTCTGTTTTATTTGTTCATTGTAACTAAAAAATGTAACATCGGTATATTTTTTTTCCTTCTGAAATTTTCTTCTAAGATTTCAAAAACATGAAAAAAAATATTAGATTTATTTCTTCTCTTCGTTTCACTTTCGACATGTATTTGATTCACAAAATGAAAGAGTTGTAAAAATAAAAAAAAATGCTCTCGAAACTTTCCGAGAAATTGAAATATACGATCTAGTTTTCAGGCAGTGAAATTGGATTTGGTGTTTTCAATGGGAAATTTATCAATGTAATAAACTTTATTCAAGCTTTTGCTTAATATGCAGCTACATTGTTTATTTTGAAGATTTATTGCTTTTACTTATTCATTCTCAAGAGATTCAAAATTTCTGATTTAAAAAAAAATTATATTTTTTTAATAAATCATATGAATATACATGCACAAATCATAATTTATAATAATATTTTTTTATTAATATTAAATGTTGGAAAATTTACTTGAAGATTTGTAAAAGAAATAAAATGCCTAAGTAATACTTTATTTTTATTTTCAATGAGAAAAATTACGCATTCATTATATTTAGAAATGTCATTATTAATGCCTAAAACTATGAACTTAATGGGGCAGTCAAAAATGCTTCACTTTAAATAATTAAAATATTCTTGGTGCTATTAATTAAGTAATCAAACCAACATTCTCTTACTTGATATTTTGAAACTTATTTCCGACATATTTCAAGCATATTTTCGTAGATACAATTGAACAAAATACTGGGGGTGGCTCAAAAATGGAAAAAACCCTATACTAATTTTCATATTTCTGCAGAAATACTGAAAAAATCCTTTTATGACTTCAGAAATTTTCATATAATGCAAATTATCGTACATATCTATGAAGCTTAAAGCTTTTAGAGTTCTGAGAGACCAACAATAAGTTACGAACTGAAAATAATGTTTTTGAACACCCTATGCCATGCAGCAATAAATTTGTTACTTGTGACAGTTATTTTGGTTATTATATACAATGATAACACAAAATTTCATAAGCTTACCCAGCATATTTATTAAGATATGGATATTTTTATAAAAAAACTAATTGTTTTTGTATAACGCTTTTTTTGCTATAGCTTGAAAACTATTTAATAACACTACACAAAACTTTTAGAGCAATTTAAAATTAATTACAAAATTTTGCTTTTAAATTTGAGAAGGATCCGTTTAAGACTGCGCAAGATATGAGTAATTAAGTTGGTTCTTTTATACTGAGCTGCGGATGAAAAAATTTTTTAAAAAATCTTAATTTTCTAGTGAATCACATTTGAGAACTAATAAAAAAAGTCCATTTGGAATATCTTAAAAATTTCTAAAAAGTTTTTAAAGAATGTTCAATGTGATAATGGGTTTTCCGCGTATTTCCTTTTGTACTTCTTTAAAATAAGATTTATTAAAAATAACCCGAGCATTTTTGGGGATAATCAATAGTAAAAGTATCTATTTTTCATTTATGTCCTTATTAAATCTCATTTTGGTGTATGAACGATTTATTGTAAGGTCATTTGTTATTAAATTCTGTCTTATGCAAAATAATATTTGTAGTAAATCCCTTATCATTTTGAACTTGTATTATTATTATCTAAATATTTTTTGAAGAGTAAAAAAAAAAAAGAAACAATTTTGAAATTCGCTTTAATTCGTAAAATTTTTGGAATATTCGCATCAGGAATTTGGAATTGTCTCTAATGTTATGACTTAAAATATCGCCAGCATTAATTAGCATATTTCAGGTCTCCCTTGAATCATCAAGATTGAATCCTATAAAGTGAAGATTCGATCATTAGATCAAAAGTTATTCCGAGTGTTCCAATTTTTATCTTCGACACTCTACATCAATGATGAATATTGCCTCTTACTACGAACTCTGAGGTCTTTGTTTCGAATTCCGACAGCAGTCATCATCTCTCTCGCATATTTCTTTTTCTACATCACGTTTGAGGTTATTCATTTTGCTAAAATATGTGCATATACTGTTTCATAAGACTAAGATTTTCGAAATCGACTATTATTTGTTTCGGATATATTTTAACGCATTTTTGCTCCATTTTGAGAAACCTTTTCTCACAAAGCAAAATTGTGAAATTTATGTGCGAATGAAATTAAATGCAGTTTGACATTTACATGAACACATTAAAAATACCTCTTGCAAGCGTTAATTCTTCGTGACATAATTAAATAAACCGTGAAACAAAGTGAAATGGTTTTGTGTTCAAAACTTATTTCCTTTCAGCATTTTAATAGTGCTTAAAATTGCACATAATTCGCTAAATGATTACATGTTTTTGCATATTTATATTTAATAAAGCACAACACTTCAAAAAGGAAAGAATTAGAGAATGTCAGGGGAAATTAATCTATTATAATTACTTCAATGCATATTTTAATTCTCCGAAAACACCTTTCATAATAACTGTCATTCATAATTATATTATTTTATTCAAGAATACAGATATAAAAAGAATGGAAATATAATTTAGAGAAATATTTTGAGTATTTACAAACAGATAAAATATAATAGCTAACTCAAAATAGCTGAAGATAATGAAATTATATTTATTTAGAAGTTTAAAATAATTCGAGGTGATTTTCTTTATGAATAGACAAACACAAGTTAATTTAATCAATTCATTTTTTTACATATCTTTGTATACTTCCTTAGACTTCATACTACATCTTTGTGCTATTATTCACTAAATTTATTGTATTTCAAAATACTTTCCGATAATATCCAAAGTATATATATATATATATATATATATATATATATATATATATATATATATATATATATATATAAAGTAAAAAGGAGATCAATTCAAAAAATTAAGTAAAATAGTTAAAATAAATGCAATAGCTTTTATCATATTATTGCAATTTTTATAAAATATTATTGTTTATTTGAAATTTTTAAAGGGAGAAAAGACAATGATGGTAATTTATATGAAGAGAGGAAGAAATTTATTTCCTGTTTTAACTTGTATAAAAAACTCATTCGCTTCTAAAACATACAAATTGGAAGTAACAATTGAAATTTTTCAAGCACTCAAAAATAGGCATCCATTTACTAGACTTGCTAAACATAAACGAGAAAAAACAAAAGCGATTTGAAATATAAAACGTAATATTGCCTGAGAATAATGGAAAATTAGGAGAAAAATAAAAATTAAGGGAGAAACAAAACTAGAAAAGTTATGTAGTTGTTGGAAGGGCCAAAACAAAACTGAAAAAAAAAAGGAATCACTGCCACCGAGAGAAAAAAAAAAAAAAAAAAAAAAGACAGGAGGGACCATTGTGGAATAGAGGAGCAAACCACTGTGGTTTTTCTTGTTCTGGGTTTCCTCGTTTTTTCCTTTTAGGTTACTGTGATTTTTATAGTTCTGTATCTCACCTTTATTTTTCTATTTTTTGATGGTAACTTTACGTTTAATATTTCAAATGACTTCTTTTTTTCATCTCATTTACGTCTGGCAAGTCTTAAAAATCTGCTTCTATTTTTAAGTGCTTCAAACATGTCAACTGCTATCTCCAATTCGTATACTTTTGAAGCGAATGGAATTTTTGATTAAGTAATATCTCAATGCTACAGTTTCCTGGGATTAAAGATTTCCTGAGTATTTCATTACACAATTGCAATCACAAAATGTTTTTTCTTCTGTTTTCTGTGTATTATTTACTCGACATATTTTAGATAGCAACCGAAATTAGATTGAAAAAAGATGTTGTAGTTGTAGTTCATTTGCGTCGCACTAGAGCTGCACAATGGGCTATTGGCGACGGTTTGGGAAACATCCCTGAGGATGATCCGATGACATGCCATCACAATTTTGATCCTCTGCAGAGGGGATGGCACCCCCGATTTTGTAGCCCGACGACCTGCACGCGAAGTCGTGCACTTTACGGTAGAACAGTTTAACAAGGACCAATACCGCACACCCTCGATCCCTACGCAGTCTGCTCCAAGTGGTCACCCACCCGCATACTGACCGCAGTCAGTGATGCTTGACTTCGGTGATCTGCTGGGAACCGTGTCTTAACGCTCTGCGGGACTGAAAAAAGATGGAACAATAAACAAGGGTATATTTTTGCTCTGCCCACCCCCCCCCTTTAGGAGACGAAAACGATTGTACCAAATTTTTTCAGTGCATTTCTCATTCTTACTATAAAGTCAATTATTATTTTAATTATTAAATTTATTATTTATTTGTGATACTAATCACATTATTTTATTTAAATTTTGCAATATTTTTTGCAAAAAATATTAACAAAAAAATTCTGTTGCTCTTAGTTTTAAAAATGAAATCTGACAAAAATTTCGATTTTTATTTTTAATGACTATGGCTGATAGAATTTTTTCTTGATGATCAAAAAAACTTTAACATCAAAGAACATAAAACTATTTTTTTTACAGCAGTTAAATTGCATTCGGAAAATGATGCTGGTAGTTCAAAGTTTCGCTTTTCGTTTATTGATATATCTGATACCGTGAGGACTTGGAACAGAATGTTTCAAGAGTAGCTCATATCAAATATATAATGATTATATGCTTGGGCGGAGTTAAGCTGTCATTTTTGCTAGGAAGTAATGACATACGATCTTAACCTTAGTAATCGCCTTATCATCTCATGGCAACCATTAATTTTATTGAAAAATACACATTCAAGTGAAGTTCTTGATATTGACATCTAAAATATTATTGATGCAATGATTCTGAAATAAATTAAATCTCTTCAAATATTTACATCTAATTTTTAATTAAGTATGTAACTGAAATATCAATTTTAATTATTTAATATTTTATTTTAATTTAACAAGAACAAAAAAATTAAAAAATGTTATTTCTTCACTTAAGCTTACTATTTTAGCCTTGTAATATGTTATAAGAGATATTTCTTCAGCTAAAAATAGAGAACATCTTTAGATTAAAGTTAAATATTAACATAATAATAATGGAATAAAAGTAGACTTGTTCAATGAGTTAGATTTGTCGTATATCCTTAGGGTAGCGTTTATAATCAGGAAAACAGAGCTAAGAACCAGAAAATCCCCGATTACCAAAGAGCAAAAACGAATAGGATTTTATGTGAATGAAGAGAAAAAAAAGGTCTTGTTGAGAGGATAGAAAGTGGCTGCTAGAAAACCAGAGTAGAATACATTTCCATGCGCAATGCAGGAGAAGGGAAGAACTAAAGATCACTTATTAAAAAAATAGCTATATCCACATCAATGAACCCAAAAGCAAGAAAGTTACATCTCAATAGTTTTTTTTTTTTCAAACAGAAATTTAAACGCTGTAAATGAAATATGTTTACTCGAGATTAATGAATCAGATCTACGTCATTAATCTGAATTAATTATTGATTAATTCGATTAATTCATCAATTGTATCTGGAACTATTCTTCTAAAGAAATTACGATTTAAATCTGCATCAATTCGTTAATTTTTTAGTCTCATTTTAATAAGCAGGAAACATTTTTACTCAATTTTAAAACTCTTTTGCTGATATTTAAATTTGCACTGATTTCACGGTGAAAAAATACAAAAGCAATTAAATTCTATTAGAATTATATAAAAAAAGTATTTTACTGTTTTTTATCCTGGTGTTAAATTTTTTAATAAAGAGGACACAAAATAAAACATGAAGTTGCTCATCGGTGTTTCGTTGCTCTTAAAAAAAGACAGCTAAGCTCTTATTTCGCTCAATGCTTTAAAAATTGTTAAGAAAATAATTAAATTTTAAAGAAATTAACAAAATGTAAAAAGTAGTAATATTTACTATACTTTTATGGGTGAGTTCCCAGAAAATTATTTTCTGATACATTGCTTTAAAAGAAGGAAGGTCAAATTGAATTGTTTTAGTACTTCAGAGATAAACAGGTTAAAATAAGAGTAAGGAAATTATTGAAGATCTTTCAAATCGTTAATTCTTACAAAATATTGCATTTGCTGAGTGCTGCACTGGTATTAGTTTCTGATATAGCATAAACAAATCAAGTCGTAAACATACAATTTTGCATACCTAATCCCAATACTTCAATACCTTATCCCAATGTACAGATTCTTAGAAAATTAATGACCTGACTGTCACCAGTGAATCAGATTGCTATGCAAGGTTTGAATAAATTAGCTTTTAGTGAACACGACGAAATGTTTAAAAGTTTAATAAGTTTCAAAGCGCTGTCTCAAATCTCAATACAAATTAAAATGTTCGTTAATTTATTGCCAAACTGTCCCCTTTAAGTATCATTCTGTGATACTTGGGACAATCTGGCATAATGATATGTTTCCAAGTTCTAAATTAAAATTTGAAAACCATGCCTTTGCTGTCTTGCTATGTTATGAATGGGATTGAGAGACATTAATTATTTCAAGAATTCCGTAAAATTTCTACGTTATGCGTTTAATTAAATCACATTGGTCTATAACTCAGATTTTGTATGGTTGTGTTTCAAATGTATTAATATTTGTTGTCTTAAAATATTTAGGAGAATTACGTTGCTGATATTTAAATAATGAGAGCATGGATGATGCAAAATGCTATATACAATATCAATTAAAATGAATTAGAAATGCAATTTGGATTCTACAACTGAAATAAATTAGAAAATTATTTAACTAAAAAATAAACCTAAAAATATATTTAATAACTTTAATAATAATCTCATAAATGAGCATCGACTCTCAAGACTCAACGCGAATAACGAAACAGTGTTTTAAAACAGAAACTTTGTTTCCATTGAAAAATTCATGTTTTATTTTGTTTTAAATCACTGTTGTTTCCTCATTCAAATCTGGTGAGTCTTGAGAATGGACTCCTATTTTTAAGCACTCAAAACAGCTCAACTTTCATTACCATTTTTATAATTTTGAAGCAAATTAAATTTTAAATGATCAACTATCATTACTTTACTATTTAAATAATTTTTTCATTCTTCAACAGACAAATCTTTTTAAAAAACTTCTATAAGATTATCACGTCCTATAAAAATACCAATACATAGAATTTTCTTTATTTTTTATTTTAGCTTTCATCATCTATGTAAATTACAGAACTTCTATTAAATTTCTCTATGTTATAATGTTATATTCAGTAAAAAATATTCTGCCCACCGTAACTCTGTGCAATCTTATGAAAATTATATTGCATTCTAAACCATTAAATTTTAGAACCGATAAAAGTGAATTTTTGATGCTAATTTTTTGAAAGAATATAGGAACAAGTTTTTTCCTTTTGTTGTCAAATGAGAAAACATGCTCAGCAAATGAATAATTCTCCTCAGCATTATACTATTGTAGAAGATATTGTAATAGATCACTTTATTAGAATTATTAGTGGAACAACATGAATATCCAATAGGAAAATTTACTTCATTCAAACAATTACAATATCCACAGAATAGTTTTCTAGGCTAAATTTTTGAACAATTAATTTCATATTATGTTCCTGCATATGAATTTAAAGTTTCCAAAATAATTTTTTTTTTACTTTATTCTAATTTTACTTACTTTAATAAATTTTTTCGTCAAAAATTAGAAAATCCACAGAATAATTTTGTCGGGAAAAATTTTACAAGATTAATTTAATATTTTGATCTCGCATTTCTAAAATGAAATATTTTTGAAACATTTTTTTTATCATTATTTTTTTTTAATTTAAAAATTTAATGTATCACATATTCTTTAGCAGATATCTTTTTTTCAAAAACAACTTTAGTCAGTTTCAATTTTGAAAGGGAAAAGGTTGTTAATTTGAACAGTTAATGACGTTTTTGCTAAAATCATTGAGTGTTAGATTATTTCAGTGGTATTTGGTCTACTTCATTTGAGGTAGCACATTGAACCAGCGAGATAATTAACTATGTTTATAAGCTATTCCTACTGGGTTTGCAATGTCAGTCATTCTAGTAAAGTAAAGCAATTTCAGTCATTCTAGTAGTTAGTAAAGCTTAGAGTTTATATTAATATTGAGTACGAAAAAGACCTAGATTTTCTGTTACTTCAGCAATTTCAATCTTTGTCCTTCAATTTATAAATAGTGTAAAATTTAAAAAAAAAACTTATTTAAAAAAAATTCTAATGAAAACTATAAATTTCATATTTTTTGTTCTCTGTTTCCAACTATGATAACACTCTAATTTATTCATTTGTCACTGTGATTCATATTACATTTAAAAACATGCCATTTTTTACTTTTATCTTGTATCACAATGGTTTGTAAATGAAACAGAGAGCACCATTAAGCAATCGGAAAGCAAAGCGATTTAAAAGGAAAGTTTGCATCCAAAAAATCTCTGCATCATGTAAATTCAAATCGCTCAGAAGAATGTACACGGAATTCGAAATTTTTGTTTACTTCAGCTCATGCATCTAAGCCTTAACCCATGTCATGTAGTTTTGGTATTTGCCATTTCATCCTTACATTTCATATTTCTACTGATCCGATCTCTTACGTGATAGAACTTTCGAATATGTCCATTTTAATGTTTTATCTAGAATTTCGGGAATCAATAAATACATGACGAAGATATTTATCGGAAAATTATTTTAACTACGATCATAGTTTTGTAATAAACGCAAAATGCCCTTTTCCTTTTGAGCTTCAAAAAAATTTTCATAAAATAAATGATGCTCATTCTATTTAACTTATCTTTGTAAATTTTTATGAAACTCGCATCCCTTATCTAATTAAGTGTCTTGATTAATACTGAGAAAGCTGAATTTAACATAACATGGGTTAAGCTTTAGATATAACATTTTTAGGAACTGCTCTAAGAAATGGTCACGAGTTCATGGAAAAGGATAATGATTTTAAAAATGGTCAAAGAAATAGTCATGATTTTTTTTAAAAAAGTAATCTACTCGTAAGGAAGTGTTTTTTTAATTTAAATTAAAAAATATGACAAAAATATGTAAATTTTTGTCAGACTATGGATTTCAATGAACAAGGTTCGAGTAAGAGTCAGAGATCACGAGTTCGAAAAACCTCTGAAAGAGGGAGTTCAAACATTAAAAATTATTCAAAGACAGAATTTGCATAGTATTAATTTTGAATGTGTAAGTACCCTCATTATGCAAGTGTTACTTTGTATATATATAACAAATCAAGATTGGATTTGGAGTTTTGTTTCTTTTGATTTTCATGACTGTATGTATTGAATTCGTCACCTCATGTTATGGAGAGGATTGTTTTCCTTTATGATGTTTAAGTTAAGTTATGATTTTTCTTGCTTAATAAAATTATGATTAGTTAAAAGATGACTTTTTCATTATGCTTGCTGGGCATTTTCCACAACGCACTAAACTCTGCCAGCAAGGTTATGGGCCATGCCTGCCTAGCTTAGTTAAGCTTTTGTCGTCTTTAGAAGCAAGTTTATTATAAAGCTACTGGGGCCGTGTAGACAGATTGAAGATGGCCGAAAGTGACAGCAGTTCCATATTGGGATTTACGAAGCTAAACAGTTTCAATTACAGTAGTTGGAAAGTAAACATGAAGATGTTACTTATCGATAAGGGCTCTTGGGAATTTGTTGGTGGCACAGAGAAGCCTTTACCAACTGATGCAACAGACAGAGACTTACGCTCTTATGAAATGCGAAAAGCTAGAAGTTACTCTACTATATTCTAAGGAATTGATGAGCAGTTTCAACCGCTGATAGCCGACACAGAGGACGGAAAGACAGCGTGGACTATTTTGAAGGAAAACTTTGAACCTACCTCCCGAGCACGGTTAGCCGGACTTATTGATGAATTCTTTGAATTGAAGTTTGATCCAGAGAAGGAGACTATTGGCATTTTCTGCAAGTTAGTAAATGAAAAAAGGAAACAGATTCATGACGCAGGTTTTGTAATGCCAGAAAAGCTCACATGTTTCCAATTAATTAGAAGATTGCCAGCAGATTATGACAACTTAGTTCAAATGCTTTATCGACTAGAAGATAAAGATTTTTCGATTTCTAATGTTGAAAAGGAGCTCCTAATCGAATCTGGAAGGATACAACAAAAGCAGAAAGACAGAGGAGAGGACATAGTCGCCGATGCTTATACTACTTCATCTACTAGAAAGCAAGCCTATCGGAAGTTGAATGGAAATAAAAGCAGTGGTCGCGTCCTGGGCAATGATACAACAACAACAATTATGTGTTTCTACTGCAATAAGAAAGGACATAGTGTGGAAAGATGTTTCCTGAAGAAGAAAACCACGAAACGGAATTCTAAAACTCAAGATTCCAAGGAAACTTTTTACAGTGATTTGACTACGATAAGAGATGCTGAAATTCGCCAAAGGAAAGACAAGCAGTTTGTTGAATTTCTGATTGACACTGCCAGCACAGCTCACTTCTGTACACAAAGAGACTACTTTAGTAATTTCAAGACTTTGAATCCTAGTCAAGTACTTGTTGGAGATAAAAATAGTAAGTCTGATATTTTTGGTATTGGTGATATACATTTTAATGTTAAAGATAGAGATAAATTTGTTCCCATAAAATTAGAAAATGTATATTTTGCACCCAATATGCGTAGAAATTTAATAAGCGGTTCGAATATGGATTTAGCAGGGATTACTGTAAAATGGTGCAACAACAAAATGACTGTATTTGGTAAAAACCATAATTATTTATTTACTGTACCTAGAATTGATAAGTTGTATATACTTAAAGGCTATGTTGAAAAAGTGGTAGTAACTAAAGAATTAGCATTTAGTACAGGTCTAGATAGGGAATTGGTTCATAGACGATTTTGCCACTTAAATATTAGAATGTTAAATCATATGAGTCAAAACAATGTTGTGAATGGTTTAGATAATTTTTGTGGTAAATTTGATTCTTGTAATACTTGTAAAATAACTAAATCAACTAGAACTAGTTTTAAAGTAAATCATGGTATAATGACTAAAAGTGTATTAGAGAAAGTACATATGGATGTTTGGGGTAAAAGTCCAGTAAATTCAGTTGGTGGAGCTGAATATTTCGTATCTGTAATAGATGATTTTTCTCGTTATGTTGAAATTTTTACTATAAAACATAAACATGAAGTTTTTAATTGCTTTAAACTGTATTTAGCAAAATATGAAAGACAGTTAAATGTTAAACTTAAATCTGTAAGGTGTGATAACGGCATGGAATTTTGTAATGTAAAATTTCAAGATTTTCTTAATGAATTAGGTATACGTATGGAGAGAACTTCAGTATACACTCTAGAACAAAATGGGGTAGCCGAATCTTATAACAGAGTAGCTGGAGAGGGAATACGCTCAATGTTAGCCGATAGTGGTTTAAAAGGTAGATTTTGGGCAGAAGCACTGCATTGTTTTGTTCACGTAAAGAATCGTAGTGAACACAAACTACTGGAAGGTAAAACACCGTTTGAAATTTTCTATGGTTACAAACCGTCAGTTAAACATTTCAAAGTATTTGGATCTTTAGCGTATGCTCATATCCCTAAAGTTCAGAGAAACAAACTACAACCAAATGCAAAAGTAGGAATTGTAACTGGATATGCAGTCAATACTAAAGGTTATAGAATTTACTTGCCTAAAGATAGGAAAACTATAGAAACTATACACGTAAAAATTGATGAAAGTAAAAACGGAGTTAAAGCACTATTTGGTAAACCTAGTAATGAAAACTTTTTATTTATAAATCTGAATTCAGACATCAATTTTGATGATAACAATGAAAATGAAATAGATAAGGTTCATGCTAAATCTCCAGATTTAAAATTAAAACCTTTAAAAATAACAGAATGGACTAGAGTTGAGAGACCGCGTAATAAAAGTAGCAGAATAGATGTTTACTATTACCCTCCAAGCGATAAAACTAGATTAAGATCGAACAACCAAGCTAAAGAATATTGCGATAAAAACAAAATTGAGTCTAATTTAAATTTAATCTAAATTAAATCTAAATTTAATTTTAAAGTTTTAAGCAAAACTCAAAATTTAACTTCTTCCCATAGTGACACTGATAGCGAAAGTGAAGATTCGCCATCTAATTCTTTTGTAGATAATCAAATAAGTGATATATTTGAAGGTGAGGTATATAATGTAGAAATACCGAAAAACTTTTCTGATGCACAAAAACTACCAGAAAGAAATCAGTGGAATAAGGCAATGGAAAAAGAGTTAAATATTATGAACGAAAGAAAGGTATGGGAAATAGTTGATAAACCTCCCAATGCTAAAGTAATAGGAAATAGGTGGGTTTATGCAGTCAAAAGAGATGAAAACAATAATGTTAAACAATACAAAGCTAGACTTGTAGCACAAGGTTTTAGACAACAGCATGGTGTTGACTTTCTTGACGTATTTTCACCAGTTGTGAATTTTTCTATTACTAGATTACTATTTATTATTCTTGTGTCTATGTTATGTTGGAAATATGCACAGCTAGATGTGAAAGCTGCATATTTGTATGGACATCTTAGTGAGGTAATTTATATGAAGCAACCTCCAAGTTTTGAAATTGAAGGTGAAATGAATAAAGTATGTTTACTTAAAAAGTCGATATATGGACTTAAACAATCAGGTAGAGAATGGAATGCTGAGTTAGATACTATATTAAAATCGATTGGTTTCGAAAAATTCAAATATTGTAATTGTGTGTATAAAATGAAAAATATTATTTTATTAGTATACGTTGATGACATGGTGTTATATTGTAAGACTAAAACTATTTTAGATGAAACTATTGAATTGATTAAGAATAAACTTGATATTCAAAATTTAGGAAAAGTCAAATATTTGTTAGGTGTTAACTTTGAGAACAAAAACGGTAATTTGTATTTACATCAAAAAACTTATATTGAAAAATTATGTAAGCGATTTAATGAATTACCTAAAACTCATGTTACGTTACCAATTAAAGTAGGTTTTAAATTGCCAAATAAAGTAAATGAAATTGTTGAAAATAAAATAATGAAGAAATTTCCTTATCGTACATTGATAGGGTGCTTATCTTTTATAGCAAATCGTAGCAGACCAGATATTTCATATGCTGTGAACGTTATGTCACAATTCTCGAATTGCTATAATTACCAACATTGGACTGTAGTTGTAGATTTAATGATTTATGTAATAAATACTAAAGAACATAAGCTTTGTTTATCAAATCTTAATAATTCTTCTTTGATAGCTTATTCAGATGCAAATTGGGGTTGTCATTTAACAAACAGATTTTCTACATCAGGTTATCTGATATGCTTAGCAGGTATTCCTTTTAGTTGGAAATGTAGCAAACAAAAATGTATTGCATTAAGTAGCATGGAATCAGAATTTATAGCTTTAACAGATACGGTTAAAGAACTTTTATGGTTTACAAACATATGTAATGAGTTAAACATAATATTAAAAATTGAAAAACCTGTTTTGTATTGTGACAATCAATCTGCAATTTATTATTGTAAAAATAATGTTGAAAATTTAAAGACGAAGCATATTGATATTAGATTTCATTTTGTGAGAAATTTGCTTAATGAGGGAAAATTCGAAATTAAGTATATTAAAAGTAAAAGTAATTTGGCTGATTTTTTGACTAAGGCTTTAACTAAGACTGAATTAAATAAAATTAAAGGAATTTATTTTGAAATGTTCGATGGGGCCGAATGTCAGACTATGGATTTCAATGAACAAGGTTCGAGTAAGAGTCAGAGATCACGAGTTCGAAAAACCTCTGAAAGAGGGAGTTCAAACATTTAAAAATAATTCAAAGACAGAATTTGCATAGTATTAATTTTGAATGTGTAAGTACCCTCATTATGCAAGTGTTACTTTGTATATATATAACAAATCAAGATTGGATTTGGAGTTTTGTTTCTTTTGATTTTCATGACTGTATGTATTGAATTCGTCACCTCATGTTATGGAGAGGATTGTTTTCCTTTATGATGTTTAAGTTAAGTTATGATTTTTCTTGCTTAATAAAATTATGATTAGTTAAAAGATGACTTTTTCATTATGCTTGCTGGGCATTTTCCACAACGCACTAAACTCTGCCAGCAATTTTGCCGAAATATATTGACTGTTTTAAACCAGTGTTCCCCAACCCCCGGTCCGAGGACCGGTACTGGTCCGGGGATCAAAGGGTACCGGGCCGCCCATTTCATTGAAATTAAATTTAAATTCTTAGGTTTATACCCCAAATTAAAAGTATCTGTGTTCCATTAAAGGGGGATCCATAAAAAAAGGGGGCCTCCGAAGGTAGTAACATAAATTTTTTAATGTTTGTAAAGTATCATTGCCTCCGATTTCCCCCAGATGGAACAGTCTCACTTCAAAGAAACAAGCTCAGGGTTCTCCTTGTTTCAACGCTCTAGTAAGTTTAAATGTTAAATCCTTTATATATATTTTTTGTTGTAACTGTATTTTATTTTGAAGGCATGTTTAAATACAATTAAATTAAAATCAATAAATCAAAATAATCTAAAATATAAGCAATCAACGTTCCCCCCCCCCAAGCGGACCACGGTGAAATTATCAAACGTTGACAGGTCCACGGTGATAAAAAAGGTTGGGGAACACTGTTTTAAACAACAAACTTCATTTTTAAATAAAAGTCCATAAAATGAACTTCATTAAAAATGAACTAAAAGATACATAAAAGGTATTACTTAGGTAATGGGTATGTTAACTAATGGAATAAATATTCTATAAAAATATTAGGCTTGCAAATTTTATTAGGCCAGGTGGCCGGGCAGTCAGCGTGTCAATGGTTGTGGCTTCGAATTCCGCTCAGGGCATGGAGAGTTCTCTCAGTGTTGTTCTTTGTTGTATGATGTGTGAATGTGGTCCACACTATGAACGGGTATCTGTAGCAATATAGCGAGGGAAATGCTGCTCACCTCCGTGACTTAAGTTCACTGGTGATCAAAGGGTGACTTAAAAGAGCAGCATTTCCGACAACTTCCGAGGCAAAAAAGTGTATGTCGTTTTAAAAAAAATATGTATGTTTGTCACTAAGTTATCATTATCAATATATTGAAAGAGAAAATATTAACTATGATAAGCTATCAATAATAATTTCCTGTGATAGTTTTATATTATGAAGAAATAATCCTTTTTTTAATTGTATCGATGGCGTCGTTTTTACTATGTATTCCGTTACTTTGTAGTGTTAATTTTTTTCTTCTTTCCTATGCATCTTTCTAGGTGAAACTGAGACGAGAGAGATAAAATTCTTTAATTTTCTTGGTTGAGACCAGTCTTTGGCTCCGAAGAAATTATCTTGAACTCCGGTTAGTTTCATGGAAGAGGTTTTGAATGATCGATCGTATTTTGAAGAACAAACAGAGGCATGAAAACATAATCACGAATGACAATTCTACATTATGTAATTAAAATGATACATTTCTGTTACTGTTGATCATTATACGTGGTTAAATGTTTCAGAATTTGGCTCATTAAATATTTTATTTAAGTGAACTAGTTTTCCTTCCTTTATTTTTATTGGTGCATATTATTGTCGAAGTAAAATTTCTAACACATTAGTATTAAAAGTCTCATTTTCATTTCTAGTATCGTCCAGTGTTAAAATATTTTAAAAATATTTTTTTTTAATTATTTATTATTATCTTTTTTTTACTTTAAAAAATTAATGTATTACATATTCTTTAGCACCTATCTTTCTTTTCAAGAACAATTGCAGTCAATTTCATTTTTGAGTCAGTTTCATCTTTCGGCTAATCGGCCAATTTCATTACCGGCTGAACATGGGTTAGAATCCCAGCGTTGGCACCACAGTATTTTTTTTCCATTCCTTTAATACATGAAGAGTTTTCAATGACTTGCACATTCAATGGGTAACCCTGCACTCTTAGAATACGATACTATCATTCACGCATAAATGCCGCAGCAACACAGAGCTATAATGTCCGTTTAAATTTCATTTTTATTGTTTCGAAACTAAGTTAGTCTTAAATGGTTGCAAAATCCGTGTAGTTTTGTGTTAACTGATTTTAACCGTACCAGTTGTAAATGATTTCAAAACCGTGAAGTTAAAAAAAAGTTCCAAGCCATAAACTTTATGATTAATAAAATGAACAGGCTGATGACGTTTATTTTACCCTAAATTCAGAATAAAAATTCTCACATTGAGTCATTTAGCTTGAATTTGCTTCATGTGAACAAACATTCCCTTTTCAATTCTTAATTTTGTTTCCTCCACTATATTTGAGGGAATATATTTGAATCCCTGAGAAAGAATTCGTCATCTAGAAAATTTTATACGCTGAAATTCCCGAAACTGTATGATGAATATATTTTCTGAAACTTCAAAGCAAGTCCTTGAGGAAATAAAGTAAAAGAATGCTGCAGTGAAACCATCCTAGAGAAATATGTTTTATTTGAAATGCTTATAATATAAGAATAGAACTATTAGTTGTTTTTATGGGGGGATAATATAAATAGTTTCTGAGAGATAATCTATTAGCGTTCTTCAGATCACCCCAGGAAACTATGCAATAATCATATTTCATGAAACATTAGCTACAGACAAAAATGCTTAATGCACAGTCTAATACAGTTTAATAAAATATTACGTTGTTTTTAGATAGGGAAAACATTACACTGATCTGTAAATTTGTTTTTTATGCACATTATTCAAGGAGCATTACGAAAAGAGTAGTTAACTATAAAATAAATCATTATTTTCCAGCATAAATAATGATTGAAAACTAATAAGTCATATTTAAAACTGTTAAAAGTTGTGAGAAGCTATTTAAGGTCTGTATGTTTAATTTTGTCTATCTAGTTTTCACTCTAAACTAATTATTATTTTGGAACGAAATAAATACAGGGTTATTCATAATTCCCTCCGCCTGTACACGCCATTTTTCTTTACCACAACTGGCTTCAGTGGTACATGTTACTGCCATCTACCTGCAACTGCTTAAATTAAAATTTGAATACTTTCGGAATAATTTCATATGTTCTTTTTTGCCATATTCGTCTTCGTTTTTTCACTATAACGCTTCGAAACCCCGGAGGGAATTATGAATAATCCTGTATATGAAAATAATCCACAGTTTTGTGAAAATGAAAAGAATTTGTTATCTTAATCTTAATCTTAGAAAATTTTTTGTAATATTTAATATCTTAAATTGTTTAATATCTTAATTTCAGAAAATTTTTTAATTGCTGCATTGTTTAATTTCATTATAATATGCAAAAATGAAGAATTTCTTATTGGATTTATTGATTGTCATCAGGGTAAAAAAAATCTCAATGAATCAAAACTATTTAAAAAATTATACCTGTATTTTAAACACATAAATTTTTTATCCATTTTAAATTCCTGCTATTTTTCCAGAAAGATAACATGTGTAGTTTGAAATTTAATTTTTGATTTGAGTTTGTATGCACTGAAACTGTAGTTGTTTTTCTAGGTGATAAAGCTTAGAATAGTCAAAAAAATATGGTCAGAAAAATAAGTTTTATACAGCTATTATATATCTATTGTATATATATTATACAGTGAATATAGTGATGTTTAAAACTAGAACAACGAACTATACAAAAGATATTATGTTATAAAATTAAAGAATTTCTCTTAAATATTAGTTCCGACATTTTTTATTTAAGAATAAATATTTTCGAATTATAATTTCATAAACAAAAAAAAAATGCTTTAAGATCGGTAAACATATAGACAGAAAATAAGAGTAAATATTTAATTTATACTTAATATGAACGCACAAATATTGTTTTTATAAATAAAAAGTAATACTCTATCTTTCAGAGCTATAAAAAATATTGCTCTGTAAACTGACGCGACATTAATCAACTCATTAATTCTACTTTAGAAAATATTTAGAAAAATGTCTTTTTTTTGTCTATCTGAAAAAATATTATAAACACAGGATATTTAGAAAGAATTTTGCTATTGTTATTTAGTATAAAAGCATTTTTTTTAAATTCGTTTAAATGAAATGTAAATATTCTCCCTTAATAACAATTGCATATTAAAAATTATTCCGAAGTTATTTAGCAAAATTTTAAAAAAAATTGATATTACACAATTTCCTACTTTTTCACCTATAACACTATGTATAATTTAGAGAAGAAAAAAATAGAGCTGAATTGAAGGTACGCATAGAGCTACACATTCTGAACGTGATACTGGAGACACTTCGATAAGTTTTGCAACATGATGATTCTCGGTTTCAACTTTTTACTTGAATTTGTAGGTAGCATATTAAACATGTTTTGCACCACTTTCATGAAGATTAAAAGCAGATTTGATGCTTTTTATGCATATTTTGACCTGAGGACAGTTAAAAATGGATATTTTCAATCCAAAATTTAAATAAAAATGACCTACAAAATAAAATGGTACAGAGATCTGCTATGCCTATGTGTAACAAATTAAATAATTTTTATAATTTTGATTTGCTTAATAAAAATAAATTGAAATCTTAAATATAAAGAGAAATAATTCAAGAAGTAATATTTAATGCTTCCAGACATTTTTAAAGGTTAGTTTTAATGCAAACTATTTAACATATCCTTTGAAGGAAAGAAAAGTCTATGGAATCTTTAGTATTCATTAAACTTTTCTTTTAACTTTACTTCTCCGGTTAAGTAGTTTTCATAATTGCTAATAGTTAATCCCGTTCAATTTTTTTTTCAAACATAAAAGATGAATAAAGAGTTTTGAAGTGCATATATTGGAAGGAAAGGTTATTTATTTTATTCGGAGTTTTCAATAGATGAAAGGAATAAATATAATCAGCTCATAGTTTTAAAATTTTTCAAGGAATTCAAAGCCACTTAACAACTAAATTACCTAGTAAAGATTTTACTTTGTAATGTCGTCTTGATTTAGAAACCGAAAAAAAATAATTGCTTGAAAAATCAGATTAAAAGAATTCCATTTCCATTTAAAAACAATTCTTGTAAAATGTTCTTAAGTATTCCTCAATAAATAAGTGCAGACTGATATGACTATTAAAGAACATTTTAAAAGAAAAATATTGCTTGAAATAAAATATTGTTTAAAATAAAGTTTAACAAAATAATTGTCTTAGAAATTTTTTTTTAAATAAAAATTTAAATTAAGTAAAATTTTAAACGTAATTTTAAAGAAAAAATTTATTGCAATACATAAAGAAACTGGTATTTTCTTTAGTTTACAGAGAGAGAAAAAAGTTGAGATCGATATGCCACGTGTTAAAAAGAATGTCAAGAAAGACATTGACCCATGTTTCATTCTCTCGGGTCCCTGATGTCAGGAGTAAAAAAGAGTAAGTCTAAAAATGACACGCCTAAGAAGAATGCAGACAGACAAACAGGCAGGTAGGCAGGCAGGCAGACAGACTGACACACAGCGTAATAGTTCAGCGACAATGCCCTGAAGAAATGCATGTAGTGTTTCTAATATGTTACCTGGTGGGCACCTGTCAACCTGAGCCACGGAAGCTAGCAATATTACTACAAATACTCATTCACAGAGTTGGCCACATTTGCGTATCACTCAACAAACAGAGGACAAACAAGGAAGTATAACTGTCGTTTAACATCTGACCCAATTTTTGGGGTTTACGACGACTAATGTTCAACTCCGTAGCCTTGTAATTTTGAACCCAATCCAGAAGAGAACTCCTGGATCAAGTCTGCGGAGAAATTTGCCTTACTTCGTGGAGGACTTTTTGATGGAACTATCCCGCATTTTCCTTAACATGGAGAGGAAAACCACGATAGCCTCCAACGGTTAGCCTGATGGCAAGAGGACTCTAACCCATGATCCGTCTATCACAGAGGATATTTTACGTCAGCACTGTGGTCGGTCCGCACCGGGTGTGGAATTCGTATCGTAGAATTCGAGTGTTGAATTCGTATCGAGTTCGTAACCAGCCATCACTAGGATTCACCTCATTGGAAGGCGAAAGCTCTATCTCCTGAGCCATCACGGCTCAAATTTAGAGATATAGACATACAGACATTCATGAAAAGCCAATGGCCGTTGATTCGGGAGTTGATCCAGCGACTATTGGTTTCGCAGTCCAGCACACTGACCGCTTGTCTTCCTGGCCGGCATATTTCTCATAATTCTTTCGGCTTACATCTTTATTTTTTTCCTCGTTTCTTGTAATAATATATTTTTTTTAGTATAGAATATTGGACGAGCGCATAAGGTAGTATAAAAAAGCATACTTTTCAGCGCATTCCAATTTTGAGATCCAATCTGCATTACTGTTTCATTCTTTGTGGTGTGTTCCGTCCGAACTAAACTTGCTTTTTTCTGATAATCATTTGATAAATATTTCTGAGATAGCATCAACAGCAATTGCTGATAAGTGAAACTAATCAGTAATAACGTTACCAATTTTCTCTTAAGAAATTAGCTTCGTAAATTTGACTGAGGAACTTCTTCAGATAATGACGTTTCATTGAAATCGAGCAGCTAAGAAAAATTTTGACTAACTTTAAATCTGTTATGGCAAAATATTTTCCTCGGTTTTTTATTGAAATTACTTCTTTCAAATCAAATTTAAAATTCAAAAATTAAAACAATATGAGTTTATTTAAAGGGAATATAGAAAATATTTCTCCAGAACGGTTTCATTGGACGCAAGAATTCGGAAATGGTGTAAAAAATGCAATAAAGGCATTAATTTTAATCCTGTAAATAAGTTTCAAAATATTTTTGCTTTATTAGAATTAAATTTTTTTGAAACAATCTATAATGAAATATTAACATTTTCTTCACTGCATTACATTTACGCTTACGTTACATTTACACTTACATTACATTTACACTTACATTACATTTACACTTACATTACATTTACACTTACATTACATTTACACTTAAATTACATTTACACTTACATTATATTTTAACTTACTTTACACTTACTTACATTATTATTAAACACAATAAGCTAAAATATAAACACAGACACAAACACGATCTAAAGCAAAAATTACTTTGATATAATGCTCAAAATTGTCATCATTTTAAAACCAAGATCTAACTATTAAAAAAACTCTTTTTATATCTAATAATTGTACTTTTTTAACACCTATATATAAATCATTTTATAGCCCTAATTCATGAAAAACAATTCTCTAAACATAATTGGGATGGTATAGACTAAATCTGAATTGTTTCGATTGTTACTATGGTGTTTCTAAAAAAAGTGCATGGATTTTTTTTAAAGAATAGAATATATTCTAATTCTATTATGGCAGAAAATAAATCGAGTACATCTTGCTTACAGATCGATTTCTAGAGTACAAGCCCAACATATTGTTCAAATGGAAGTACTTATACTGAATTGGATAGATGGAGTTGAAATGTAATTGGGTGGAGTGTCCTTGTCATCATCAGTCTTACAATGCAGAAACATACAGAAGAGTATTTTTTATGTTGTGTTTTATCATTATGTGCCATGACTTTTCCTGACAGTTGTGCACTTATATTCTGTATTATCATTAAATTAATAATATCATGAACTCACCTTTTTATATCATAAAAAAGCAGTAGTTTTAAATTTACAGTATTTTCAAATTATAATTTAGGTGTTTTGGGAAACATATTTATTGTGTTTTAAAATAATCATTCCCAAAAAATTACAAATTAAATAAAAAAGACATATGAGGAAATTTTTGAACTCTATTATTATCCATACTAAATGTATAATAAATTAATTAACTTGATTTTTAAGAAAATTTAAGAATGACAATTATTTGGATTTTCGGCCCTAAAATTTCAAAATTAAATAAAAAAGACTAGTGAGGAAAATTTTGACTTTTATTATTATCCATACAAAATGTATGATAAATTAATTACCTTGATTTTGAAGTGATTAAAAAGACTAGTGATTGGAAAATTAAAAAGACTAGTGAGAAAACTTTTGAATTTTATTATTATCCATACTAAATGTATGATAAATTAACTTGATTTTGAGGAAAATTTAAGAATGGCAATTATATGGTTTTTTGACCCTAAAATTTCAAAATTAAATTAAAAAGACTAGTGAGGAAATTTTTGAATTTTATTATTATCCATACTGAATGTATGATAAATTAATTAACTTGATTTTTAAGAAAATTTAAAAATGACAAGGTTTTGGTTTTTTCGTAAACCACACTTAAAAATCCATTGTTAATTATTATGATTCGTTTTTAAGCGATAATTTAATAACTCTAACCTTTTAAAAGTTAATAAACGATAATACATTTCTTTTTTAGCTTTCTTAAAATTAATTGGATTTTAATTTACCCCATTGACATTATGACTTCCTTAATTAAAATTTAAAATACTTAATCAAGGTTCATCATTATTCAAGAAATAATAATCATTAATTTTCCTGAAAATAATTTGACTTAAATTAATCCAAGCAAAGAGTAAACTAATGTGCGTAAACTTTTATATTGATTTATGTAATTTAATTATAAGTGAATAAAAAATCTGAAAAAAAAACTAAATTACTCACAAACATTAATTTTAAAATTTGGAGATATCAACTTCGAACTAAAATCTTTAATCGCAGCTTTGTCAATTAGTATTTCTATTAGTATTATTCAATTAGTATTAAAAATGAAAATTGAGGTTTTAAATTTTAATTTTAATATTTCCAATTATCTTTAGTTAAAAATTTCAACTTTTAAATCAAATATATAACACTGTGTAATTTAATGGACTTGTAACATTACTCAGAATGATTTGATAATGTCTGTACGCAATAAAGCAAGTTGGTGCGAGTTGAACAAGAATATTAATTAAATTTTCTGCATTCTAAATAGGGTAATGAAAATTTGAACCATCTTATAATTTTTTCTTAAACTCCATAACATAGTGGCGTGATTCAAATTTAACAAAAAAAATTTCAATTTGTTACTTTGTTTTGATTGAATTAAAAGCACCCAGAGTACAAAAAATATGGATCAAAAATATGGTAGAACCAATTTTATTAGAGTGTATAATGAAGATACTTTTGAAAAAATATCTATGCGTTCCAGATGAGAAAAAAAGGAAATAAAATACTTTTAAAACTGTAATTTTAAAAATAGATAATAAATAGGGTTTTATCTTCCTAAGTTACACAAGATTTCAAAATTAGATTAAACCTCAAAAAAGTAGCAACTTGACTCTAGGTTTAACTTTAAAAACTGGAACTAACTAGCCAAGCAAATAATATTTTAAATCAATTTAGAAACAGTTAGCTTAGATAATATTAAAATGATTGCCTCATGGAACCCATTTACAATAAAAAACTGACAGTTTGATTTTTAGATTATAAATGCATTGAATCAATGAATCAAATTTATCATACTTGATATTTCTTGGGATCAAACTGCAATGGCGGTTTTAAAAATGAATGTATAGACTGAGCAAGAATAAAAATACAATTTTATGCAGCTCAATGTGCGTTCGTTAAAGTGAATCCGAAATATATTTTTTCCAACTAAGCTTCATCTATATCCCAATACAATTTGATTTATTGACCCTCTTTAAGTTATATTGGAATCCATTAAACTGAGTGATTGGCATTTAAAACTAATGATGCTATTTTTCTTCAGGTTCTAGAACATCAAGAAGATTCTCATTTTGTTTTAAAGCTCTGGTTCTTTAATGTGGAACAATAAATTAAACTTAAAATATGAGTATTCTTTGAAAAGTGCTACCGTTTTCTTGATAGTAATTCATTTTATTTTATGACTGTCAGAAAGAGTAGTTTTTCTTTATTAAAGTAATGATTCTGGTGCAAAGGAGTAAAACATCAGTTTTAAAAATATCCTTCCTACACGATTAGAAATACAATATAGATAAAAGTCATTGCTTGCATTGTAAATTTGGATAAATTTAAATGATATCAAAAACTATGCGTCAACGCTTAAAGCTAACCATTTGGTTAGAAGCCCATTAGAGTTAAAACGGGCTCGTTTGTAGAGAAAAGGTTTCTTTCTCGGATGGACTCGAACTCATTATTAAAAGTTCAATAAACTTCTTGAATACTTTTTACAAGCGTCTGGTTTAGTTATTATTAAAATTTCTATAAACTTCTTGAATACTTTTTGCAAACGTCTGGTTTAGTTATTAACTGTAAAAAATGGGCATAAGAAGTTACAATCTAAAACTTCGTTTCTGTGTTTCGCTTTGTGAGACCACAAAATTTCGTCATTATCCGGTGTATACCTCGCTCTCTAATTAATCTTACGTATACCGGGTTCGGATGGACTCGAATTAAATTTTGTTGGGCTCGGAACTCCAAAGTGAATAAAAAGAAAACGAACTTTGGAACTCGTTATATTCATAGGAACTCCTATCCAAATTTTAAATTCAGACATAAGTAACTTTCAAACGAATGGTATATTTTCCCGATTTTAAACCAATATGTGAGTACTCGATTCCAGCTTCTTGTTTTTTCTTGTGAAATGAACTTCGATATCAAGTTTTCTATCTTATTTAGTTAGGTATGCAAGGTCTGTGACAACTGTGATATTTATATAAATTTTGATGATACGTTTATGGTCTATAAACATAATCTTAGGTTTACGAAATTCAAATCTGAAAGTTTTACATGGGTATAAGTGAATTCTGGAGGGAAAGAATGTTGCTGATGCGTTGAGTCGTCCGAACGGAATTAAAAGAAATAAAATTTATTCTACTTTTTTTCGCATTAGATGTTTTCAATGCAATATGTTGTTCTAGAATCAGTACAGTTGCGTACATACTTTTATAATCAGGATATTTTTTTTATATTTTCTAATATACAGCTGGACAATTCCTAAGGACATATGATAATAGCAACGATAGTAACCGCAAATTTGATTTAAAGGAAATGGGAAAATTTCCTTAGGTGCATGATACAGTAAAACATGTTTAGCTTAGGAAAATTTCGGATTGTCAAGCTGGTTTGTCACATGACAGTGCTTATAAGAGATATGAAGTATGTGGCGCGTTTTGAGCTTTGTTGTTTGAAATCAAAGTTTAATGGAAACAATAAATTGAAAAGCTGAATTTTTGATATGTCTTCCGGGTTTAATTTAGACTATTTTATGCAAGGCCGTATTATCGGGAACATAGAACAGGGCCCAAAAATATCTAATGTTGCCAAAAAATTTGACGTTAGTCACATTGTTGTTTCAAGGCTTTGGAAATCATTTCAAACAACAGGAGTGTGCAGAAACCACTGGGAGGTTGTGTTCCATGTATGATGCCTGAAACAAAAACATGCACATAGTGTTATCCAGAAAAAGGAACCGGTATAGTACAGCCAGTCAGATAGCAAAACAGATTCATATGACCACTGACTAGCCAATCTACTGAAAAACGTAGCCAGACGTTTCCAAATAGGGGATGATACATCCGCCGAGCTGTTGCATGCATGCAATAGTCAAGACGTCACCGTATCGCCCCGCTTGTAATGGTAATTTCAGAATTTTTTTTTCAGCATCGCAGTTCCCGCAGAAAGGACTGGGCTTGTATATTAACCTCAGATGAGAGTAAAATTCAGTCTCTCGTCAGATTCTCGACCCAAAAGACCTGGTGTGAGAGAGATTGGTACTGCGTATATTTGGGAAAACATACAGGAAAGGAACCGATGTCCAACATGTGTCATGGTATGGGCTGGCATTAATGGCCGTACGCCCTTCTATGTGCTTTGAACTGGAACTATGGCTAGTCAACGCTGCATTAATGATATTCTGTTCATATTCATTTGCTCCGTGAGGCCGTAGATGATAAATTTGTTTTTAAGGACGCAATGCAACATATTTTTGAACAGTGACTGTTGACGAGTGTGTACATAGTGTGGATATTCAACGACTCGTATGGTTAGTGAGTTCTCCAGATCTGAATCTCATTAAAAATATGTAGGATGCTTTGGGGAGGAATGTTGCTTGACGAGAATGTCATGTAATGAGTAAGGACTCCCTCATTTGTATACTAACAGAGACATGGAGCAAATTGCTCCAACAACTACTGGATAGTGTTGTGCAAAGCATGCTACAACGTCTGGAAACTTGCCACGTCTTCAATGTCCCACGTCTTCACGTCATAACCGATATTGCCATCTTATTTCATGATGCCTACAAATGGAATTTGCATTTTTTTCCTTCATTTTTGCGCTTGAAGCATGAAACTACTATTTTGTTTCTCGAATAAATTTCACACCTTCTGCGTTTCAGAGTACAATAAATTGTCCTAGGAGTCTGGTATTCTTTTGTTTCACTTAGCATATAACCATGCTTAATTTTTATTCGCTTTTCAGCCATTTGTGGTCCGTCCTTAGCCATTGACCAGCAGTGCATAAAGAGAATAGATTATTTTAAGTAATGTATTTCATACGGCAGAGTTGAAAATTAGCTTTTTATCTTTAAAGGAGTTATGGACGATGGCTACACAAGACTGGAAAACCAAGAAAGAAAGACGTCAAACAAGAAATAAGAGAGATTGAATTTTTCAACGATATTCAGCTCCTTTTAATAACTTTAATCAAATATGGTAATATCTAGCCAAACAAACAAAGCGACTGATTTAGAATGACCAGGAAACTCTCCATGTATAAGAGTTTCCTGGTCACTTTAATACCTATATAAAACCTGTAAACTATAAGACTCAAATTAAAATCTATGTAAAACCTGTGAACTGTAAGACTCAAATTGAAATCTATATAAAACCTGTAAACTATAAGACACAAAATAAATTCGATATAAAACATGTAAACTATGAGACTCAAATTAAAATCTATGTAAAGCCTGCAAATTAAAAGACTCAAGAATAAAGAGCAGAATGAAAAATAGCCTCGTGTTGATCAGTTCAAGCAATATGCGGAGATAAATACATTGTTTAAAGCTGAAAAATCCTGCAAAAGTGAAGTAAACTCAATCTAAAAATGAATAAAAAGCATATTAAATGTTAACAAAAATTGAATTAATATTCCCCATCAGCTGATGTTTTCTAAAGTTGAGTTGATTTATATAGTCGATATTGAGTAATAGTGGCTGAAAAAGTAAATATTTGTTTGTATATTACTATAAATATAATGCATCTTTAGAATATGTAATACAAAAGCACGAAACACAACATTGCCATGTACAATATTATTTTATTTTAGAAAGCAAACAAAATAATAATGCTGTTCACATGTTAAAAATAGAATAATGCATGATTTTCGGAGTAAAATAAACTAAGATGCAAAAATTTACAATAAATTTATCTTGACTTAAGCTTTTTGCTCACGCAAGCATGAAATAATAAAGCATTTTAGGAGAACTAACTCTTTTGGGAAATTATTCATTTTTTGGTTAATGGAACGTAAGTTGTAAAACGAATTCTAAATATCTTATCACATCTTTCAGCTTAGATGGTGTAGATGAATACGTGGGTGGAAATAAATAAACAGCGAACTCAGAATAAAGTAGTTTAGTTGCTAATAATGTAGATTTAGGTGTTTCTTTTTAAATATTCAAAGAGTTTTGAATTACTCCACATTATGATCCTTTCCTATTTTCTTCGCAGCTTTTCTAATGTATACATGTAAAAACGAAAATCCCGGCAAAAGTTAGTTTTATTAAAAAAAAACAAGTGCTTTTATTAGAGAACTTCTTTTACAGAATTATAACTTAAATTTACTTATGGAAATCCATATTAGCTTTATGATTTTCATGATTTTGCAGGTACTTACACAGTCTTTTATTAAAATTCACCGTAAAAAAAGTTCTAGTTTATAAGTTTTGGAAGTATCCAGTGTCTTTAAGATATGAAAAAAGATATCGATGTCTATCGTCTCCAATAAAAGTTAATAATTTTGGATAATAAGAGCTGAAATATCGCAGTCTCTCAAATTTTAAAATTGGAACACTGGGTCAAGATGTGCTTAATCGTTAATGCTTCTCGGTAACTGGAGAAAACAGGTTTTGTTTCGTTTAGTAGGTCTATGCGTTTGTCTATGCGATAATCAACATAACTCATAAGTACACGTATGTGTGGAATAGCATTTCAGCCAAATGACTCCAGAATAGTTTTGCTGAAACTTTTATCAAAATTTATAATTATCATTTTCCTCAAATTAGACTGGATTTTGTTAATACAGTACTTAATCTCCTTTAAGGTGATGCAGGTTTAAGGTCTTCCTACTCAAAAAAAAAAAAAACCGAAGAAAGTCTCAGTCAAGATTTACACATAGGTAGAATGTTAATTATTTGCGCATTTTCACAATCCAAGATGAGCGCGTATTTTCAAAATCCCTTTAATTTTTGGCATACCCCCGGCAATTTTTTTAACATTTCTATTTAGACTCTGTCCAGCGTACATACTTTAATGATAATATTTAACTAAAACTTGGCTCTTCATGATATGATTTCTCAATTTAAGAGAATAGGTAAGAGAAAAATAATAATAGAATAATAGAAGAGCGTTCGCCTTCCAATGAGGCGAACAGGGGTTCGAATCTCAGTCAATACGAATTCCACATCAAGTTTGCAATGACCACAGTTCTGACGTGAAATATCTTCAGTGGTAGATGGAGTGGTAGACAGTGTATCCTGTCTTTTACATTAAGTAACGTTGAATTACAGAGAAATAACTACTTATTCAACGTGAAGTCTTTCATACGCAAGTGTTCTTATTCTGTAGATATTTTATAAAGAGTCTTAAATCTGATCCCTTTCCAGAATATGTTTTCTACGGGGAAAATGTTTTTGTGATTTGAGTTAATTGTCTTGCGCAACATTCTTCGAACACGTGTTGAACATAGTAGTGGCGAATATGCTTTGAATTTAGGAGCTAATAAGAAATGAACCTCTACAATTTAATTTATTGCATAATTCTTCTTAATCAAAGCTATTATAAATTTCAAATACGTACCTACCTTAAGAAAATATAAATAATACTTTACAATTCGTAATTACAATTTCAAAATTTGAATTTACGTTTAGTAGAAATTCATTAAAAAAAACATATAAACTACTTTGCAAAGATTCATGTTGAAAACTTCTTAAAAAACAAATATTTAAAAGACATTTAATGGTTTAGAATTTAGCCCTCTACACACGAAAAGATTAAGGAAGCATTATAAAATTCAATACTCTCCTTAATGTTGTAAACATTATAGTACATAATAAATGAAAGAATGCAAATTCAATTTACATTTTAATGCAAGTTTTAAGAAAATGTAGCTAACCTCTATAAGTGTAATGCATTCAGATGTACGTTAAAAGATTTGATTTTCTATAGAGAAATATTGAGCCAGTTTTCAGTTGTTAAGTAAAAATCCTCTATTTTGCGGTGTGTAGTTCTGTTTATTCCCTAATTGAAATTTCAAAATTAGACTAAAACCATTTAGAAAGGTTCAGTAATAGACTAGACAAGACAATAGAATTTTTTTTTCTTTTTAAAAGGAGTGAAGATAAAATATGTCTACCACAACATATTTTTGAAATTCATAATATAGCATGGCATTCAACGTTTTGATAGTTTTGGTCCGTTACAGAACTTCCAGATAGTTTGAAAAATGTAAGATTCTAAATAAATTTAGAATATTCGTAATGAGTTTATCGCTAATATTTTATTAGATTTAAAATTGAAAAAATTGCGTTAGTCTAATAGAAAAATATAATTCTTAAATCTATAACGAAACAATTTGAAATTTTTTTCCTCTATATTTTAAAAATCCCAATGGTTGCCACCGACATTGTTTTGGGTGCACAGTGTGCAGAAAATGGTCCACTTAGAATAACTTTAGATCTAATGGTCGGATCTTCATGTTTTAGGACTAAATCTTAAAGGTTTAATAGGGTGACCACAAATGCGCTGATCAATAAGTGCAGAAGATATTTTAAGTTTCAAAAATGTATTTTTCCTAGATAAACATACCTCTTGCTTGATGTATTTGTATTTCTTAACTCAAAAATATAAGGGTAGCCGTAATCTGGGAAGTATGGTGTCAAGAGTTGGTCAGGCTAGCTGAACTAGCTTAAATATGAGCCCCTTCTCGTTAATTTTACTTTTTGCGTAGCTTGCTATATTTTGAGAACTTTTAAGGCAAATTGAAAAATTTCTACACACAATTATACAATTAGTTTACAGAAAAATGATTTTTTATAAATTTACCTTTTATTAATTATTCATTATATTTTATGGTTATAGTCAAAAAATGTTTGATTTGGAAGGTATAAAATTTTTACATCAATTTAAAGAATGTAATTTCACATGGCAAATGTTAAAGTAAATTTAGCAATATCGGTACAATAGTTACTCAGAAATTGAATGTTAAAAAAGCCAGTTAGTTAAAATTTGACTTCTCAGTAACCAGTCGACTGATTTCGCTTAAATTGTATATTTTGCCATAAGCTGAAAGTAAGATAGCCTCAAGTGAAATATTTAAATCTTAGTTTTTAAATACAAATTTTAACTGTTTAAAGACAAAAAATACAAGCATGTTCTGCAGAAGTAGTTTTATATTTGTTTTTCTTTAGAATGAAAAGCATAAAATTTAAATCCTATGAGTCCTAACAAAAACTAAGCAAATTCTAATATTTTTGTATTATGACAATAATGGTAATTGTGATGAAATCCTTAATATTTTAATTTTCTCTCTTACTTCATTGAACATTGATTTGCTTTTTACTTAAAAAGAGAAAAATTTGAATCTGATACATTATGCCTTTCATTATTAGACATTTTACAAATTCCAAAAATTCCTTCTTCATAATCATATGCATAAAAAATATGGATTATTATAAACTTTAGTTTTTTATTTACTAAACGTCATTAATTTTCCTGTTTATGTTTCATGAATACATCCTATTAAAGTCACACTTTTGAACTATATTTAGAAACTTTCTTTAGAGTTTCTTTTTTATTGGATCCGTTCCAAGAGAGCATAAAAAAAGGTTTTTCAATTACACTGTATTTAAAAGAATTCCTTAATGCTTCCTTTGTTTTCAAGATATCCTTCTCATTATTACATGAAACTTTGCCTTAGTATGAAACTCGAGCTTAACGTGAAAGTAACACCAGGTAATTAAATGTAAATAGATTTTTGTTATGGTCTGAAATTAATTAAAAATGTAAATTGCCCTTTTGTTATTATTTTTAGAGGACGGAAAAGTGAAAGTGTTGGTAATCATTTGCATTTTGCACACAAGTTTATCTATAAAGTGAATGTTAATTTTAAGTTTTCGCACTTTAAAGATTTTAATATATATATTATTGTTATTATTATTATTATATATATTATTATTACATATATATGGGTCATTCTCACAGAAACAGTCATTTTCATGTCCCCAGTATATTTTATGTTTGTTTTACAGCTTACGAAAAAAAAATCAGGGAAAGTGTTCTTCAGAATGCAAGCTAACAAAGGAATTAAAATAAAATTATCAATTTTTATTTTTTATTTATTTTAGGTAATTAAAATATACCAATATGTCATTCCCTCACTTGTCCCCACTGCTGATTTAAAAAAAAGAAAAAAATTGTTTCTGAAATAACAAAACTTTTTTTTACAAATTCGTGTTTTTTATTTCAGAATACTGAAATATAGAATTCAGAAAATCAATTTTAAATTTAATTTCTGATAAAAATATTAACACAGCACTAATTTAAACTTTGTCCCCAGTGTTTCGCGTCATTCCCTCACAACAATGTTCTTATCACCTGCCCTCTTCTTAGAATAAAAATATTTTAATAAAAACTTCAGAAGTTAACTACTGGCATCATGGAACAAAATTGCAGTATGTTTCCATCTTCAACATAAAGAAGCTTTGCTGTGGAATAAATTTGAATGAATCAAACCAGGTAAAATTTTAAAACTGTTATTTTTAAATTTTATTGAATTCGTCATTCCCTCACTAGTGTATAAAGTGAGGGAATGACGCTGAAGTGAGGGAATGATTCAAGATGAGTATATTATTAAATTTTTTTTTTTGTTCAATCGTGCTAGCCAATTTTATTTCCCAAACCTGTAAAAACTATTAAATATATAAGACTAAATTACAATAAATATTAGATATACTTAATATGTTATCATTTTCAAACTTTAGGTAGATGTAACTTAAATAAAAACATGTATTAAAATAAAATATCTATAACACTATTAGTGTCATTCCCTCACTTTTTAAATAATGAAAATAATTAATTTACTTATTAATTAATTTGAAAAATAAATTAAAAAATTAATAAATTAATTTATTAAATTAATTAATTTATTAAATTAATTAATTAATTATTAATTATTATAAATTAATTAATTATAAATTAATTATTTAAAAATTAATTAATTTAAATATTAAGTATATTTTATGGGATATATACTTTTTTTATAATGCCATTACATATTTCTATTAATATAAAAAGTTTCAGAGCTTTTTATTCACTTTACTTTTTTGGGATTTTATGAACTGAAAAATGACAGTTTTCGTGAGAATGACCCATATATATATATATATATATATATATATATATATATATATATATATATATATATATATATATATATATATATATATATATATATATATATATATATATATATATATATATATATATATATATATATATATATATATATATATATATATATATATAATATATATTATTGTTATTATTATTATTATTATTATTATTGGAAAAGCAATGAATATTAATTTCGAGTTATATTTATACTAATTTATTACACCACAACTAGTTCTAAAACAAATAAAATGATAAAAACGTTATCTTCCCAAGTTATAAATGCACTGAAATAAGTAGCTCCAGCTTCAAGTCCTTAAAATTCCACATTGAAAAGTTCAAAAAACTATTTTGATTTTAATGGTCAAGTGTAACTCTTGCTTCATATAAAAAATCAAAACCATAAATATGTTTCACCACAAAAGCATTTTCATGCATCAATTAACAACAATAAAAATTGTTTAATGAATTAAATATTAAAATTATTTCATTAGCATGCATTTCAAACACTATTTTAAATGAAAAATAAAATAAATGCTTGATTTTTAGTAATTTTGGAAACAAAAAAATAAACTTAACGCAGATTTCAATTCTTAGTTAAAATTAAAATATTTTTTTTAGCTTATTTAGACCGTATATAAGGGTTTGCATAACTGAAAAAGCTGTATTGAGTTACAGATATACCAGAAGAAAAAGCTTCATTTAATTAACTATTTCGAAATTTGGTGTAAGATGAATTCTAGATGCAAGAATATCTTTGCTTTATATAAATACAGTGCGCAAAAAATTAATAATTTACCCTGAATAACTTTTGATGTGATAATCAAATCGTCACGTTCAAGATTTCAAACTTTATAGTTTGAGGTGGGAAATATGCAAATTGATTAGTGCAATCAAGTTACGAAATCAGACACAAAAATGTTCTTTCTCTCGATAAACAAGAAGTTTTTTTCGTCAAATCTGGATTTTTGTCCCCCAAAGTGTTAGGGGTAACCGCAAATCGGAAAAATATGGTCCTAATGTGGAATTTTGAAAATGTCGACTGTTTACAATTTGATTTCTCAGGAACTATTTGACCGATTTCACTCATTTTCTTTTATTTTGCCTTGTAAAATTACATGTTTTAAAATGATGTAAAAATTGTGCATCTTACTATTAAAAATGTTTCCAACTATTAGTAAATAAAATAACAAAAAAAACTAAAAAATTTTGAAAAGTTACTTTTCGCATGAAATTATCTTTAGATTAACGATTTTTATAGTTGCGTGTAAAAATTTTCGATTCATTTTGAAAGTTCTCGAAATAGGGTGAAAGTCGTAAAAAGTAAAATTAGCATTAAAGAATCCAAACTGGGGGAGGGGTCACTCTTCTGATCAAACTATGTGTACCTTATAACCCAGCGCCACCCCCATATTTTGCTAGTCAGAAATCAGAATCAGTCGAAAAATTGCCACATATACTCAGAAAAAGTAAGTTTTTGTGTCTAATTTCGTAAATTAAAATGTAGTCTGTACTAATTAATTAGCATATAAGAAATCACTCCCTCAAACTATTAAGATTGAGTCCTAGAATGAGAAAATCCGATCATTAGATCAAAAGTTATCCAGGGTTAAAATTTTAAGGTTTTATTTTTTTGCACAGTGTTCACAAACGAAGACAATTCCTTCTATTTTAATTTTAAATATATTTATCACATTGCATTATTGAATCGTAGCGTTTTGAAATGCATGGGAAAACTAACCTAAGAATACACGTCGTATATTATTGACTTAGTAACCGATACACGTGAGCACACGAAATTGATTGCAAGTCATTTTCTCTTAAGGTAAAGATATATAGTCTCCGAAGAAATAAGATCTCGATCAAATCATTGGTACAGGTACACAGCTATAGGAACAATTCCTCACGTAATTGGACGTTGAAAGAATGAACAATAAAATGCTTGGCTGCAGAAAATAAGTAATCAAGACTATCGACGAAATTACTTTGGACATTCCACGATATATTTTTTCTCCATTATTTTTCGAAGAATATCACATTATTTCTTAACCCTTTCTATCTCTGCAGAGCCATGCAGAATTTACAGGATCTAAAATTTTTCCCATAAATCTCGAATCTCCTAGATTCAGCACGAGTGCGCTTGAGGCATCTAAATGCTTTCGGGGGCAAAATTTTGAAATTATTTAACTATAAATTTTTTATTTAGATTTATGAGTGGATTGTACAATAAAACCTGAAATGATAATACAATAATGAATAATATATGAAACAAAAAATGAAAAAAAAAATCGAAAAATTATCATGGACCTTTTTTGATAAAATTGACCTATTTCACAATCACTTAACTTTGTTAAAATTCATTATTTTTTCATTATTCTCGCTTTATACACTGTTAGAGGTAATTGATATTTTACCATTGATTGATATTTACCATACTGACTGATATTTTACCATTGATTGTTATTTTACCATATAAAAAAAAACAGTTAAATAACTATAGAGATGGTATTCAAACAGTCAACTTTGAGAAAAACAGTATATTTACTACTTTCCCCAAATGCAGTTTAACAAACAGAATTTAATCGCAACAACTAGGGTCACTTAATGAAGCTACTTAGTTCCTTGCAGTTGGAACATTTTTTAGCAGAGAAGGGTAATCTGCCAATCTCATGGCCCACAGAACGGGGTTCAAATCCTAGAGTTGATACCAAAATGTTTCATCCATTTCCTTCACCACATAAAGAGTTTCAAGTGTCCTACACTCTCTAATTTGTTACCATGGAATGTTAAAACACGATATTCTCATTCATGTATAGATGGCAGCACCATGAAGCTGCTAAACACCAATCGTAATTGTCGTATCGTAAGTATTTCCAATTTCTTAGGATGGGTGAAATTTTCCGGATGAAATAAAACTTAATGGTCTATAGTTTTATTTCATATTATGGAGTGCCTTAAAATAGTAAAAAATATATATTATAAACCATTTTAAAACTTTGCATGATTAGATTGGCGATGATCAAAGTGTCCTGTATGCCAAATCTGGCTTGTAAGTTACGGCGATTAGTAATGTCAATCGCAAAGTAAAGTTAATAATAAAAGTAAAGTAAAGTTATTAGTTAAAGTTAATATTGATTTAATTGAGTTTAATACCAGGAAATAGTTTATTTTTTGTAAATTATGCTTTACTTTCTTGTTTGTTGTTACCAAAAATTTTGAACTGTTAGTTCATATTTTTTTTAAGTCTTGGAAATCAAATTTTTTATTATTTCATTTTATGCACATTAGCAATTTGCATGCATCTATATTTGCCACGTGGAATGGAATGTATCGCCGAATATATTATCTTCTTCAAAAAAATCCCAACCTTCTTTTTTAATGAAACGAAATTTTTCAATCTTGGGAAGAATTGCTTTTATAAAAGCCCCTTCTTCTAATTTGATGACCAACCATATGGAATATTTTAATCGTATTGGATCTCAAGGAGCCTTATCCTACTTTATTCCATTATCAATATAATTTATTCGATTTTCATGGATGTCAAACCGTTCATTTTGGAAATTAAATCCGTTGGGATTATCTAATGACAGAGAAACTGGCCTGATTCCAGCCGGCGTGGCTCCAACTTTGTTTAAAACTTCAACAATTGATCTAGTAGAGAGGTTTTATTCCCCGATCTTGTCTTTAACTTAACGTTTAAATAAACAGAAAAATTTTTTAAAAAATCCCAGTATGCTGACATCTTATTTTAATCTCAATATTTTACTGAAATTATGTAGGGGAAAAATTTAGCTGGATATCTTTATTGGCTGCCATACAATAAATCGTATATAGGCATAAAATGGATTTTTGACTAAATACGAAAATCTTAATTCCTGCGAACAATCGTCTTATATTCGTTTCATATAACTAAAGTAAATTTTGTGCTTGGAAAAAAAAATTTATTTTGCCCTCTTAAAATAGTACTTTTTTAGATTTTTTTCAAAAAATATCCTTTTTGCATAGGTTACTGATCTTATTAAAGTGTTGTCATATATATCCTTTGCTATCGGCAGTTTGATTTCTAAAGTATTCAAATCTTGCATACAATGAGTCTTATTTACATATTTTTCCAAATTTCCGATTTTTAAACCTTGTTCAGTACAATAAAGGCAAACATAGCTTAAAAGTACTAAATTTCATGTTTTAATTTCAAAAGTTGTCTATCAAATAAAATAGTAATGCCTCATAAAATAATACCATAGGTAACTTTTTAATTCTTAAATTTTCAAGTGAAATATTATATATATATATATATATATATATATATATACAGGGTGTCTCAGTTAAAGTTTCAGAACTCCTAAAAGGGGTAGAGTGCATCCTGACGACCTGAAATCATATCGCAATGGGGGGTCGGAAATGCTTTCCAGACGCGGTAGATGGCGTTGTTCGAAAGTTCCGTGCTTTCCAGTGCGTTGGCCTCCTCAGTCACCCGATCTATCATGACTTGATTTTTATTTCTGGGGTCATGTGAAAACACTGAATTATGACACCCCTGTTGACAATGCTGAGGAGCTGGTTGCAAGAATCGCAGTAGCTGCCACAGAAATTCGAGATATGCCTGGAGTGTTGCGGAATGCTCGGATGTCCATGCGCCGGAGATGTGAGGTGTGCATCGTAGCCGGTGGCAGAAACTTCGAACACTTATTTTGACCCATGTGCCTTATGCTTTTTTCAATGTATTATTAAAACGATTTTTACCTTACAACCTCTTTTCTTTATGGTGCTTCTGTGTACATCACCGCTTCAGGAAAGCATTTCCGACCCCGCATTGCCATACGATTTCAAGTCGTCAGGATGTGCCCCACCCTTCTCAGGAGTTCTGAAACGTTCAACTGAGACACCCTGTATGTATATATATATATATATATATATATATATATATATATATAGGGGAGAGTCGGGTAGCCCCGCTCACTTAAAGAGTATAATATCGAGTAATAATCAATATTTTTGTATGTTTCTATTTTTTTTATCATCTAATTAAATAATGCAAAAAGAATAAACCAAAGAAAGAATAGTTTAACTTAAAAAAATAGAAATTTAAAAAAACATGTTTTTCAGCTCTTTTCAAAATGTGTCGGGTAGCCCCGCCCAATTACAAGAATTATGTTTTTTGACTTTTTTTTCAGGTGTCAATGAAAATGACCAATGTATTGACAATAGGTAAACCTCGTTTATCATTTTTATCGCAAAATTATTTTATTTATTACATATTTACATACTTTTAGTGAATTCTATCACTTAATAGCAACAATATTTGTTGTTAAAAATGCATATAACATTCAAATTTGAAGCAATAAAATAATAATCTTCGCAACCGTACATTTATCGACGAAATAAAATTGGTCGTTGATACCTGACATTCATGTGAGCGGGGCTACCTGAAATCCAATTTTTTTGTAAATTTTTAATTACTCGAAAAATTTTTCACATATAGACTTCCTTTCTTCGTGCAAATTAAACTTATGACTACATACTTTAATCCTGTATGTATAGAAAAAAAATTTTTAGTATTAAAATGAAGTTTAATCGAAAATTTCAACCAATTTTTCTTAATTTCATGACAACTGTATTCAACATATTTTCAAAACTATTGTTTACCATGTTAACAGCACATAAATACTTGAAACTTTGAAAATAATCTTTTTTTAATATAACAATTATAGTCCGATGGCCCACTGACTTGAAAAAATATTCTATACATATGAAATTGACAGTGGGCGGGGCTACCCGACTCTCCCATATATATATATATATATATATATATATATATATATATATATATATATATATATATATATATATATATATATATATATATATATATATATATATATATATATTTATATATATATAATTTGCGTCAAAAATGAGCCATTTTTGAAGTCTATAGCTTTTATAATTTAAAGTTGTAAGAATGTCATTTAAAGATGTAATACTATTACATAAAGATTATACGAATTCATTTTTAAGAAAATTCAACTGTTGTTTAAGATAAATTCACATAGATGTATTTTCCCTTTCCTGGCTTGATCCAAAATGTCCGATATTTTTGTGGACTAAGTTTAGATCTTTAGGACAAGAACAGGGTAAATATATGTGTAATATTTACCTTTCAAAATTATAAAGATATTCTTACCAAATAACTTAATGCAAAAGTTTTTTTGAATTAGGATATTTGATATGAAGAAAGTGTACTAATTATACTAATTTAGGCTCTAATATTTAAAAGAATACTAATTATGTCAATAACAGTTTTGAATTTTTTAATTAAAAAAAATTATCACTGAAGCAAACTGTATTTATAAAATATTTTCTTTTTTTCAAGTGCTAAAACAAAAAAAATGCATTTAAAAATTCTTCTCTTTGTTAAATATTCTGAAAGGAAGACCAACTTAAAAGCATCTCTAGCAGTAGATGTTGTAAAATGCAACAGGCGAATTGAAAATTATTCGTGCAAATAATTCAATTTCGGATATTTTCTCGAAAAACATTCCAAAAGTGTAGGGAATACTTATTAAAATAACGTAAAAAAACGTTATACCGCAAGTAATGCATTCTTTAAAATTGAGTTTCTTAACCTCATTAAGGTTCAAGCTTCCTTAGTTTTTATCCAGTGGAAATCAATTTTCTTTACAAGCGAAGACATTTTATTGGGCAGGTTTTCGTTAAAGATGGGGAAAAATCAATCCTTTTTCTTTCTTGCATGGAGATTTTATTAGGTAAGGCCTTACGTTAGTCTTAGGATGAAAGGAAATTGACTACCTAAGGCGAGAGGTATTAAAAGACTTTTTACACCAGATTTTCAATGTATGTGAATCGAAATTGCAGATGTACGATAGATAAAAAAGGTTCTGAAATATTTGTCTAGTCTCGTCATTTTTGAATATATTTCAAAAATTAATGTTTTCAGTGTTTTTCAGAAATAATTTTCTGTTTGTACAATAATCTATGTATTCCATAAATTAGTTACTACTCACGGCTTAATTTTAAATAGTTTGAGTCACTTTGAACTTATAAAATCATTCAATTTTGCTGAATCCTTATTTTAGTGACACGTTTAACCTTATTATATTGTCATTTAAGTTTATTTAAATTTGATTATATGCTTGTTATGGCACTGTTAGAATTTTTAGATTACTTTACATCCAAATCATCGCTATATTTTTCGGAATACTTATTTAGGTGACATATTTAACCACATTATTTTGTAATTAATTTAAGGCTCATGGTGACATTCAGACATTATTTTGTTTGCTATTTATTAACCACATTATTATTATTATTACTTTTTAATACTAATAATATTTATTAATATTTTATCATTAATATTATTATTTACTAACCACATTATTTTGTAATTAATTTAAGACTCATGGTGACTTTCAGAAGTTTTGGATCACGTTGAACTCCTTGAATAGTCCTATTTTGCTAAATACTTATTTAGGAGTCAATAACAATATATATATATATATATATATATATATATATATATATATATATATAAACCAGATTATAGCTCAATTTAATCCTGTTTAATCTTATTTTAACTTAAAGATAAAAAATGAAGTGAGTTTCTACCACTTTTTTCCATTTATAGTCGCCTGTAGCATTCCTGGAAAGGGAACATTTTTAATCTCACCTCAATATTTATATTTTTCGAAATTTCGATATAATTGTTTCAATTTCTATGTCAAAGTGTGTTAGCAGATTTAATCAATATAGATGATATAAATGATTTCTCAAAGGAATGCCTTTATTAACAATACAGCAACGTTTATCATTAGTGTAAAAATTTAGAACAAACTAGTAATAAATAAAAATACAAAAATGATCTCCTTCTCCCCAACTCCTGTAGTTGTTGGGAGAAGAGAAGGGTGGAAGCCCGTTTCAAGAACTTCTGTTGTGCCTCAAAATATTGCTTTTTACTTTATACATAGAGACAACAACAAACCTTAGATCACTGGTTAACATTATGTCTACGGAAGCTAGCTTTCTTCCCCTATGCATATTCTTTGGCATGCCTGACTGCGAAGCCAATGGCAGCGGGTTCGAATCCCTCTCAGAGCATGAACGTTTTTCTCTGTGTGCTGTTCTCTATTGTGCTTGACTTGTGAGTGTATCCCACTTTGTGAACGGGTATTTGTGGCAGTGGGGAATGGATAATGTTGGTCGCCTCCGTGACTTTGGTCACAAAGTGTGCACTAGCAACGGAAAATGAGCAACACTTCCGGTACCTTCCATAGCGGAGAACGATAAGTTCAGTGCACCATTAAAAGAAATTAACTCCATGGTTGCATTTTAGCAACCAACATTGTTATTTTACTACAAGTTTAACAGTAACAATTTTCAAAACTAATTATCAAACATTACTTTTTTTATTCTATTGAATTCTTTATACATTATTTTGTAAACCTTCATAATTTCAAGTTAGAGCAAGTCTTATTTTTGAATAAATTTGAATTTCGGAAAGAACTCAGCGTTAAATTTATAAGCAAATGTGTCCACTTGAGCATTTAAAATTTCACCTTTGAATTTATATTCCTATGGCTTATAGAGAGACAGGTATGATATTTTTTTCAACAGGTTCAAAATTTATAATTCTCGAAGAAATTATCCAATATTATTTTTTTATTCCGTCGTAATTCCTGTAAACTTTTCTACACATTTTAGTGATTTCAAGTTTCAACGTTTCATAGTTTTAGCGTAGATCAAAAAATAAATAAATAAATAAAACTCTTAGTTAAATATGCAAAACAGTGTCGAAGGCCCTTGTGATTTTTTAATAGAGAAATGAAAATGAAAGTAATATTATGAAATTAATAACTTATATATTAAGTAATAACTTAATATTATGAAAATATTACTAAGTTAAATATCTAAAATAGTGATGGAGGCTCTTATGATATTTTTTAATATAGAAATATATACTTGTAAACTAAGGCTTTACATAAAATTTTTCGGCTTATAAGATAAGAACGCAAATCTTTTAATGCCAAACATTCCATAAATACTATTTTCATCAAATTCATAAAAACAATTGTTTACTGTTAGATAATTAAAATTTTTCAGTTCCTCGCAAGAAATATTTATTTTTGCTAATTTTCACAGATTTTCTTTTTTCTGCGTACATTTTACTTTCGTTTCTTTAATTAATATCTTTCTCCGGTTGACGTGTTTATTTTACTTGTATAAAGTAAAACCAAAATTGAAGACTTAATCTGTGACAGATAAATAAATAGAAAAACATTATTAATAAAATACTGAGAATGAAATAAACAATATTATTTTTACATTTCGAACATCTTTTTGAGTATTGTTTGATCATTTTCAAAGCAAAAATTTTTTCTTCTTATTAAAAATTCTTTTACCTCGTTCTTTTATCACTACCATTAAAACAATGTACTAATCCCCACATTTTAGGATTAATTTCATAATTAACGTTTTTATAAAATTCATTTATAAGAAAAATACATTTTTTAAAAGTATTAGTAAGGCTTTTATTATTATGTACTTGCGTTTAAAATCTTTCTTGGTATTGTTACACATGAAAAACATTTACTAAATGGGGTTTAATAATGCATATACATTTTATATTTCATCATATTTTTTTCTTAACATGCATTTTTATAACAAATGCATATTTATGAATATGCAAATTTTATTTGTTCTAGTATATGTTTTCTTCGATAGAATAAAAGGTTATATTGAAATTTATTTATCTATTTTATTTCTTTTTTCTTTATATTTTTACACAATTTTTGCATTTCTTTTTGAATATCTTCCTGATCAATTTAAAAACAAATATACTTATATTCGATGAAAAAGAATTTGGCTACTACACAAATTGTTTGCACCAGTGTTCACATTTTTGCGCATTCTTTTACAAAATTAAATAATAATCTAATAATTGCATTTTTTGGCATAAAGTTTTATTTCTTCGAAATCCTTTTTTACTGTTTCCTGACACGTATTTTGTCTCACCGGAGTTTAAAATATTTTTAGCTCAGAATTTTTTTTTGCTATTATTTTCAGGGGAAGTGCATTATTAGATTTTGTGCTTGACTTTTTAACTTAAATTATCACCTTAATTTTTAAATAAACACATAAGGTAAAAATGGTAGTAGCCAATACGCTTAAAAATTCTAATGTTATTCAAGCCGTTTCACTTTTTTTCAATGGCTATAGATGCCAAAGCAATAGCGGCAAATTTTTATTATGATTTTAAAAATCCCCTGTATGATTCGAATATGAAATTTACAGTGTTTCTATGCATCACTTGTATTTAAAGTGCTTGCATAAACGTCATTTTGTGACTTAATTCTGTATGTTTTTCCTTTCTGAAGGGCGCGTGACCGACCAAGCAGTATTTTTTTTTTAAATTTTTTTATTTCACATCCATCATTGAACAGCTGACCCAATTTCGGGTTTGCGAATACTAATGCTCAACTCCGTAGCCTTGTAATTTTGAACCAATACAGAAGACCAAAAAACTCCTGGATCAGGACCCCCAAAGGTATTGATTTGTTAAGGGAACATGGAGTATTTTGCGACTCGACAGATTTAACTTGCATCAGTCACCATTTACTACATGGGGAGTCGTTGGCCGACGGGAATAGAACCCACGAATTCTTGGACATGGGCCCAGTGCCCTACTAAACAGGCTTTCCCGGCCCACCAAGCAGTATTGAAATTGTAAAAAAAAAAATTTAAAAATATTGCAGATCGCAATAACTGCATGATGGTTCGAACATTGCAATTTTTTCAACAAAGACGCTCGTAAAAATATCCATAATTTTTATACAACGAATCATGTGCACGAATAAGAACAACATGATCAGAGGACACATAATATCACAAAAACAGGCGTCTTATAATTTTAACTTCATAGTCAAGAAAATTCCTCAAGATCGAGACACACTGGAAAAGATTTTGAGAGAATTTTCGTGAATTTCAGTAACAAAAGTTGTGAAAATTAAAAATTAAGTTGATTTTTAATCATTAAGAAAGTATAATTCACTTCAAAAATCAATAACTAAACATTTTAGAACTTTTCAAAACATAAAATTATTCCCAGGTGTAGAAAAACAGTGTTGAATGATTTCATGATATTGTTATTTCGAACAAATCTTTCACGCCCAGTCGATACGTTTAGTTGTTCAATATAAGCAAAAACACATTTGAAAAAATTCAGTAAATACCCCAGAGATTTATATCAGTAATAAGGATTTAAATATGTTAGGAAGTTTAATTTGTTCAATAAGGAAAAAAAGAACAATTTAAAACTAATATTTTTGAAAAGTTTAGCAATGTGGGAACCGGTTCTGAGAAGAGGTAAAACAATGAATATTTTTTAGTGCAAAATATACTATTCATCGGATTATGTGATTAACTTTTTATAGTCTATTTATACATGAAAATGTCAGAAGGAACTCCATAGATAACAGTGCAAGAATTCTTACTAGGGGAGATTACTGTTAAAACAAATGTTTGTTTCACGCGAGACAAGCATGTGAAAAGTTGCTATTTTTTGATTATGATGAAAAATTAGAGGGATACCGCAAGGAGATTTCGATAAATATCAATGAGAGATTCATCATAATTGAGTGCAATGAGAACGCCAATGAAAATCATGCATGAATGGAATTGAATTAAATGCAGCTACTTTTCAGATTATGCCGACAGGACTGTATAGGGGCCAGGGAACTGGCCTTGTGTCAGAAAGGTTCTGGGTTCGAATCCTGGACAAGGCATGGGTGTTCTTTCATTTCTCCGTACTATCTGTCCTTACTGTGGGAGCAGTGTTGGTCCACCTAATATGGTGCCCCTTAAAGCGTGGCTAGCGAACATGCCCTTCAGATGCTTGTATTGACGAAAGATTTTTCCTAGATGGAGATTGGAAAAATTGTTTTCCAATTTTCCAATTTTTTAAGATATATTATGTTAAAAAATTGGAAACCGCAAGGGAAACATTTAGGAGTTTTCGTTAAATATCAGTGAGAGATTCATCATAATTGAGTGCAATGAGAATGCCTATGAAGGATAAAATATGAATTTAATTGAATTGAAAGCAGATATTCTTCGATTATGATGTAAATTCAGATGATAAGTGAAACAGCAAGGAGTTTTCGATACACAGTAGTGAGAGATTCATCATAATTCAGTGCAATGAGAATGCCTATGAAGGATAAAATGTGAACTGAATTGAAATGAAAGCAGCTATTTTTCGATTATGATGGAAATTTATAGGGATAAGAGAAACCGCAAGGAGTTCTTGGTAAACAGCAGTCAGAGATTCATCATAATTGAGTGCAATGAGAACGTCTAAAAAAATATATCGTGCATTGAATGCAATGATAATTCGAATTCAGCTAATTAAGAACCTGATCAATGTCAGAGTCGTCCATTAATGTGAAACAATCATCAACAAAAAAGGGAAATATAAATAAATCAAGTACTTCACAAATACACACATATTCCTTTTTACTTCGATTGGAGCATAGGGCTTCTTCTATCATAGCTTTCCCTCTCACTATTTGTGACCAGATATTTTGCCTCCCTCCATGTCGTTCTTATTGTTTTCAATTCGCTTGTAGTCGTCCTACTCCAAGTATTTTTAGGCCTTTCTCTTTCTCTACTGCCCTGAGAGTTCCAATCAAAAACTTGTTTTACTTTAATTGTTTCAGGATTACGTAGAACATGACCAATCCATTTTTACAAAACAGGTTTTTTTTGCCTTTTTAAGGGAAACAGAAGACAAAGAGTAACACCCTGGCCCTCCAGCTTTGGACTTGAGCATGAGGTTAACAATCCTATCTCGTTAAAACATACTTGTTATTGAAACTGAAATCGGGCAGATCAATCTCTCTAAAGTGGAGGAAATCAAAGACTTCATTTCAGAGTTATTCATTTACAGGTCACTTAAGAAAGGTCTAAACAGATAATTCATGGGTAATACTCTCAGTCCCTTTCTAATGAATAGTAATTAAAAAAGCTGCGACTTAATGTGATCTATGACTGAGTTTAGCTGGATTTATATGGGACGAACAACCTAATAAACTTACAAAGGAGATTTGTTTATTAAAGACGATGATAGATTTATAATTGTCCATTAGCTTCTATTCCAAAGCAATGCAGGCAAGCAATTATATTGAATATCATAAACTACTTCTATGAAGAATCAAATATGATGAATAATAAAAACCTTTTTGTTTTTGAGAATATGGAGCTCAATCAAAATTATAACTAATCGTCATTTTCAATATCCATACTAACTTGTAAAATAGTAATAAGTTTCGAAAATGGCCCGGAGGATATGGCTTCAGGGCCAAGTCCCACGGGGCACGTCACCCTTATACATTTAGAAATCAAATATTCAAATGACAGGTATATGTCAAAATAGCCAAGGAGAATTAAGGAATCCATGTATTGGCTATTAATCGCTTTATTTTAATGGCAAGGTTCTTTTTCCTTAGCCTTGAGCGTTAAAATGAGTTGGAAAAAATAAAGTGAGAGAAATAATCAAATTTTTTTTTAAAGGAAGAAAATTATAAACCATGTAACGGTTTTAGAATTTTAAGATAATGTGTAAGGCCTTGGGGTCGGCTGTTCAACGACGGTAATAAAATAAAATATAAAATGCGTAAGGCAGATGCAAATGGAGTCTCTAAAAATAGATTTCATTCTGCACTCAATTCAAGGTTGTGATATTAAAAGTTTACTGTTAATATTAATGATATTTATTTATTTAGAAAAGAATTAAATAAGGTAATAATTCCGCTTTTAAATGTTGGAAAATATGTTATGGATATTTTAGCAACAATATAGTTAATTGGTGAAGATTGACTCGAGTTATGACTCTAGCCAACTTGAAAATATACATTTGTGCAAACATTTTAATTTTTTCGGACAGACACAGTATAGAGTTCGTTCTTATTATTATGCTCATGAAACATTTAAGTAATGTCATCGTGAAATATTTATAGCTCTTAACGAAAGAAGAACAAGGTTTTTCTAAATTTCCACCGTTATTTAACTTCCTACATATGTTTTTGTTCTAAAATGATCTCATGTAATCCAAATATTGCATAAAAATTATTCATATTGTTATTTTTTAGTCAATCACGAAAATCAGGATTTCAAATTAAATGCGAGTTGTAAGCATGATAAAATCGTAATCATCAAGAATTTCGAAATCGTAATCAATTCGAAGAATTTGTGTTTATAAGAACTTTAGAAGTCACTTTATACAGAGCTCTAAAAATATTTTTTTTCTAGCTGTAAGCAATATATCAATAAATAGTTGCAGAAAGTAGCTTTGTAAACATAAAAACGTATTTTCCACATTTTCAAGGACTTGCTATCTGGATCTATACATTTCTTTTCCTACTTTTTGGGGAGAATTTCAATACATATATAATGAAATCCAGAGTATGAGAAATACCGGAAAAAGGGGAATAATATGTCTTCTCTTGATATATGATCTTGTCTTCCAACCAAATGCATTCGCATATTCGTTTTTTTTTTGGGGGGGGGGGCTTCAAAAATATATAGTGAAGATCCATGCAAAAATGTAATGATTTCTATGTTATGATTCTCCCAAAAGTTTGGAATGAAACACGTAAAAGTCTATGCTAGAGACCAGATATTAGACAGAATGTATAAGAATAATCTTGGACAGCGCTAAGAACATAAACAACGTCCGTCCTTCTGTTCTTTAATTTAAAAAAACTCACCTTTATTACTTTATATACTAAAAATTTCCTTTATAATTACATTGATGATAAGCATCTGCAAAAAATAATAATATAGTTTTCAAAAATATTAATGATGAAGTGCAAAAAGTAATAATAGAGCACCAAATGTAACATTTATGCAACATTGAAATATTTAATAAAAATGTTACAAAATGTCGTGACTTCCCTGTTGATAACAGAAACATCAAAATGTTCATTTCATAACTCGCAACAGACGCCTAACAGAAACATTTTTTTCGTAATTTGAATCATCTCAAAAAGATAACAATCATATAACTTTTCAAATGTTTGCTTCCGGTGACGTTTTTTATTTATTTATTTATTTGTTTTTGAAATCTAACCTGGTCAGTAATTGTAGAAACAAAGATGGAAACAGAAAATAGGACAGTAATTTCGTAAACATCTTTTTAATGTTTCCAAACTAATCAAAGACTACAAAAAAGTAAGAAATCAAGCGTAAGTTAATAGATTCTGTTGATGAAAGGTGAATAAGACAATAACTGTTTTAACTAAATTTGTTTTTCCTTTACTAACAAACTTTGAAAAAAAAAGTTAGTCCAAAGCAGTATAGCAGTTTAGTCCCAATTCGGAAATTAGCTGTATAGAGCCTGTTGTTTTTTAGATAAAATTTCAGGATAATTTCGGGCCATGTGAAATATATTCTAGTTTCTATGAAGAAAATATATTTATCCCAGAGAAATAAGCAAATTCATTTCAGTAAAATTAATTTATTATTTTGAGAATAATGTCATACTTAGAAATAATGAAATAAAGAAAGTCTCTCAAAGAGATTAAACGAATCATTCTCTTAACATCAAGAATTTCTGCAAAGATATAAATTAAATGGTTGGGACTGAGAGACTTAACCCCCCCCCAGTCCAACTTCATTATTGACACTTTTTTTTCAATTTTCATTAAGTTTTAAGTTGTTAATCAAATAAGTCAAATTCGAATAACATAGAAAATGTTGAATCCTACTTCAATGAAATGTCAATGCTGTAAATCAAATAAGACAAATACCAGTAACATAAAACGTTAAATCAACTGCATGGAAATATCATTGCTCTAAATTAAATTAAAAGTATCTTTCTTAGCTTTTAAATTCATCAAATCTTTGAAAAACGATTTATTAGAAACTTCTTTAGCAAACAAAGTACTCCCATGCACAAGTAGCAGCTTCAATGTCTTCTTTCAAAATAAAACACAATCATGAAACACCAAATCAATTTAATACTTGAATGACTTTCTTAAACATATCTTCTTGTTCATTTTTACCTTGCAGCGAAAATTTGTTTCAAACGAAAGTAACGTTTAAGGAAATCTTTTTAAAATTAAAAAATTGATTTTTCAAACTATTTCAGCTTTAAGTGTTTCTTCAGCAGTACTTCTTTTTTGTGAAAAAAAAAGTTTATTTTCATTATACGGTCGAGTTAGTTTCTTAAATGTAGTATTTTCTATCACTCTTTGATTCCCCTATCTTGATGCATATTTATTGATCTTCATAGAAATTTTAATACATATTAAATCTTTAAAATTAAAACGTGAAATATGCTGTTAGCTACACTTCCGCTATACCTTTAGCTTTATTAGAAATCAATTGATTTACTTCAATGATCTATGAAACAGTATCTAATTCTGGATTATAGGTATTTGCTATAAGAGTACTTGGTGATCATTTTTGCCAACACAGAAATCCATTACTTCAAAAACCTGTCTTAACTGCTTTTGATATTAATTCTATCATATATATATATATATATATATATATATATATATATATATATATATATATATATATATATATATTAATAGAATCAGGAGTAGGGGAGAGTAAGGTCAATCGTAAAATTTTTTACTTTACTATTTTTAACTAACAAAAAATCCAATATATTATTAGTATTAATTGACAGACGAGTCAAGTAGACTGTCCTTTACAATAAAAAAATAAATGCCTTATTTTAAATGTTATTATACTAATTATTAGAAATTTTTGACAGTCGTGCACTTGTTACAATTGTCCCCACTTATGGGGAATTTTAACAGTTCATAAATTCAACTAAAACATAGTTAATTATACATATTATCATAGTTATGATATATTTTTTATTGATCAAAATAGTAGTGATATGTTAGGAGTAAAAATAGTAATGAGACCTAAAGGGTTAAACTTTTAACTTTAAGGGGTTAGAAATTTTAATTTATGCTGTGAAAGGTGACAAATAAAATAATGCACATGCAACATAATATAAATGATATAGGAAACTATTGGTGGTTCTTAAAGATTTAAGTAATGGTCTGTAAACATAAGACTATTTATTTTCAGCTGTTACAATCGTCCCTTTACTTATTGTTACAATCGTCCCCAAGACGCCATCTCAGCTTCATTTGTTAAAAACAATGCTAGTTAATTAACAAAGCTAATCTTTTTTTGAAATGTTAATTAAGGTGTCCACTTACATATTCAGTATTCACATAATTAATAATTTTTAATTGTTTACACAAAATTACTTTGTTACAGTATAATATTCTAATACCAAAAAAAGTACTTACGAAGTGTGAAAATATCTTTTGTGATGTAACTCTTTCAAAAGTACATAAAAATGTTTGCCAGAAACTATATGGGGTGTACATGTAGATTTATTAAATACACCTTGTGCGCCACCTAGGAACCAAATCTAGAACCCGACACTCGAAATTTGGGCTTTGTTACAATCGTACCCTGTTACAATTGACCCCACTCTCCCCTATACCAATCGCTACCACATATCATTTTTTTCAACTAAGTCACTTTGGAAATATATTCCTTACACTTATTTCAGCTTGAAACTTCCAACATCTTTTTTAAAACATAAATTTAAAAAAATAAATAAATAAAGCTGAACGAAGTAAAAAATCTACTTAAGCAGTGAATTTAGCATAATTAAACATTTTAAAATTTAAGTACAATTCATTTCATCAAAGCAATATAATTTCCCATTACAAAACTCTAAATCGAACCTATTTTCTATTTATAGGAAATAATTTAGTTCTCTCTTCGTTTGCTAAACCCATTACTGTTACTTAATTAAGTTTTCTATCAGCGGATTCCAAAAGCACTAGTCTCAGGTAAAATGTCGAGGAAGAAACAGTAAAAATGTAGAAATCATCATATCCAGGACGATTAAAATCTTTTCAGGACTGAAAATAATTGAAATTCATCATTAGTGAATACTAAATTAAATGTTTCTGCTTTTCACTTCAATTTAATTTGTTTTGTTTTATTGCTTTTTTTGAGGTAAATTAATGCTTCCGTAGTGAGAAGAACGCGTGTTTTAAATTTTTCGCACTTTCAGCGTGATGTTCATACTAAAAATGTGATTTAAAAGCGCAAATATATTGAAATCCTTTCCTTTTGGTGAAATTTATTGTTTTATCTTTGGAGCACTGCAGAGAGGAAATAAAAAATTAGGAATAAATTTTTTTTAATAATAATAAATTTTTTTAATTTAATTAGGAATAAAATTTTTTAAAAAAGAATTCTACTCTGCGTTTTTTTTCATTCTTATGACTTAAAGAATTTTTATGTGTTCATTGCTAAGATATTTCAGGAGATGTTAGAGATAAGATATTTGCTACTATATTATTATTATATATACAGATATTTTCTGTAGAAAATAAAAAGTTAAATCACCTAAAAGTGTCACCCTATAGCAGTGTTTCCCAAAGTGTGGTACGCGTACCCCCAAGGGTACGGGAACAGTCTAGCGGGAGTACGGGTTGTTATGCGAAATATCTGGCAACAAACGAAAATTTCAAAAAAAAAATTTTAAAAACAAAGCTATGAAAATTTACGATTGCGTATTTTCCTATTACCTCTTTTTTGCAGAGTTAGCAGTTAATAATTAGTGGTGTAAACAGCCAGTTGGGATTTTTAACTTTCGTGCAACTTTTTTATCAGCACAAACAATATCGTCCTTCTCACTCATGCAAATAAGCTTATTAACAAAACTTGTACCAAAAAAGAAAAATAAGCATATTTTTAAAAAAATATGTTCATTTTTTTATTAGTGGTACACAGCGTTATGAAAAATTTAAAAAGAGTACACAAGATTCATAAGTTTGGGAAACAATGCCCTATAGTATCTTTCTATGGCCTATAATTCACTGACTTCATAATTTCAAGAACAATTGGGGAATAATTGATAGAATTCTCACTCAATGAACCCCTGTAATGATACATATTCAAAGCATTTGTTCAGAAATCTTTACATATTGTGTAAAATTTTGTCACAGAATTCACTTTTTCGTCGATTTCGAGCAATAACAAATTAAAAATTTAATTTGCTTTTTCATTTTTTTGACAAAAAAGCTTCAAGTTCAAACACCTTTATTTCACGAGATATTATAGTTACACAATATATATATATATATATATATATATATATATATATATATATATATATATATATATATATATATATATATATATATATATATATATATATATATATATATATATATATATATATATATATATATATATATATAAATTGTGGCGCACGCGGTGGTTGGCGTGGAAAAATAAAATTGCATTTTTCATCACAGGCAGCATGTCAAAAAATTCAAACTACCCTACTTGTGAACACTTTAAAAAAATTTTTTTGACAATTTGACTGGACTATTTTTTTTAATTTCAGATACTAATGAAACTGAGTACCAATTAATGTTTAAAATTAACGAAATATATGTTCTAATATAAAAGAAAAATTGAATCTTTTGTTTATGCTTTTCGAAATGTTTTTTGAAACGCACAATTTGTTACCGAAATGTAAAAAGAAATAAATGTTAGAAATAAAAAGAGTAATAACAATATTATTGCCCGGGTATATTATACTTTAGCAAATTACCTTGTTATTACAGAAATATGTGATGCATAATTAACACTGTGCAAATTTGTAATTGATGTGAGGAAGTATTTGTTTAAAAAAAAATTTTTAAATACTGAGGCTGAAAAATAAACTTTTTTTTCGATATTTTTTATAAACTTCATGAGAACCTTTTTCAATAATTTGTAATTAAAATGTAAATGCTAACTTGAAAGAGTGACGAAATATATGAATAAAACCATAAATTCATGCCTGATACTTTTGCTTTTTACAGAAAGGAAAATACCACATGTATACATAAATATCAAAAACCATAAAGTTAAAAGAATGAATAATAAACCGAATGAGTACTAATTATTAAGTCTTAGATTATACGAAATAAAAAAAAACAATTAAATACAAGCAGTAAAAAGTGCTGCTATATTTGAAACAGCGCTGACAATTCTAAAGTAGTTACAGGGTAGTATTTATCCCATGTGAACATACATTTTGAATTTATATTACTTCCTCTAATTTGTTTTCCTATTTTACCAGATATGAACAATCTACATTTCATGAAAAAAAGATAACAGTTCTCTTACTTTAACATACGTTCGTTAACGTCCGTAGAGAACATACGTTCTCTTTGGACAGGAAAGTCACATATATTCATCTGAAATATAAAGAGCATCAAGTTATCTTTGTCACCGGTATAAATTAAAAAAAATTGGCAAACGATATTTATTCTAACCATTATTTACTATTGACGATTTTTACTATCCTATATTATTATAAATCTTTATTTTTTCCTTATTTAAATGTACTTACCAATAGACGTTACAATTAATAAAACTAAAACGTTTTAATTTTATTAATTGTTATTCTTATTTATTTTCTTATTTGGATGATTGCTTACTAAGTTATATTCCTTTTCATTTTGATTATTGCTTACTAAATTATATTTATTTTTATTTTGATAATAATAAAGGTTTAAAATTTAAAGTGATTTTAGTTTATTAGATTGCAAAGCAATCACATAGTATAACCTAATTATGGAACGGTCAATTTAACGCTATACAACTATAAGAGCTAAATAAGTTATATTTTAAGTCATACTAACCACATTTCTATGATCACGCCAACCACGAAATAATAGAGGCTAAATCTATGGCCAACAAATGACTGTTTTAGAAGAGAACTCAAAAAGTTATAATTGTTTTTTTAACAGGTTATATTTATAATAATATTATTTATAGCTATATTATAATAATATTATTTTATAACTAAATAAGCAAGCAATTAAGATAATGATTTTTTTAAACTCTAAATATCCCCTTACAATTTCTAAACAACGTCATTGGCGAAATATTAATTTAAAGAGGTAGTAATTAAGAATTTATAAGGTTTAAAAAACCAAATTTTTGCTAAGTTTTAATGGTAACTTATGAAATGTAATTTTTTTTTCTAATAGAAGGAAGTTAAATCTGGGTTAACACGTTGAATGCCATGGGGGTCACCGGTGACTGGCAAAGTCCAGATTATTTGAAACACATAATTTGAGTAAATTTTTAATTTTTTTATATTACTATCGTTACTAAAATAGTTTAAAGAAATAAATGCAATATAGAACACACAAAAATAGTTTTATTTTCTATGCACAGAGATGCAAACTTTCTCCGGACAGCGAATAAATATTTTCAAGTGGTAGTTTATTATTGTGATTCTTGGTTTAATAAATTCAATTTAGTAGATTTTTATCCACCTCTATATCTAAACAATTCGTAGGCTTATATAATTCACCACTTTTTTCAGATGTGTCATGCTAAACCTTTCAAAAAACTAGCAAAATCTGTCTAATATTTGCAAATTTAGTTTTGTAGTTATTTACCGTTTGGACAGACGGGCAAGCCATGTAAAATCAGTGTGGCATTCAACGTGTTAATAAAACAAAAATATTTTGAAATAATATTTTTGAATCATTTTGAATTTCGCTGTGACAAACGATTATCTTCTACAAATTAATGTGATTGGAAAAGAATGGATGAGATTGGGGATTAAAGCAAGTTGGTAACCAAGCCTTCTAGTAAACAATAATAGACATACATATTTTAGCATTTTTTATTCATATACACATCATGACTTCTTACCAAACATAATATTGATTTTTATGATCAATATAAACTGAAAATAAAACTGAATGTTTGACAGCCAACATAAAATTGATTTTTAGAATTCCAAACAAAGCACTGATAGGAAATCACTTGTGAATCAAACTTTTATAAATTGCGTAAGATATTTCTTTTTTCTGCATTTATGTCTGAGTACTATCCAATAAATGTTATTTTTTACTTTATTTGTTGTGGTAAGTTTTTGATTATAGTCAGAATATTATTTATTGGGACTGGAAAAAAAAATGAAACGGAGAACATATTGTCTTTTTCGATTATTATTTCGTTGAAGTTATGTGGATATTTTTTTGTTTTCTATTGTTAGATCAATTTTTTCCAAAGATTGAAAATTTCTCAATACAAGAATGATGGAGTTTTTTTTACTTCTAAGTTTCTTGTTTAGGGAGTTTAGATAAAGTTTGCTGTAATATTGCGTATTATTTTGAAATTGTTATGTAGGCGGATAGAGAAGTTTCATTCCTTTTTCTTCTTTATTTATGTCATCATCCTTAGTAAACTATATTTTCTCTAGTTGAAATTCTATTGTAACTATTCTTTATTCTCTTTCAATAAGTTATAGTATAAAAAAGAAACTATTTCTAAACAAAAGTTTTAAATTTAAACTAATAATACAATGTTATACAGGGGAAAAAGTTAGAGAGCGTGAGGAAAAAAAAATGAAATTTCATACAATGGTAAAATCGTTTCAAAATAGAAATGGCAGTTAGAACTATAATATGATGCTTCTTTATAAGGTTTCAAATCGAAACACATTTCAGTTCAAATTGAACCAGACAATTATGAGTAATCAAACAAAAAAAAGCGTTGATTTGTGTTATAATATTGTACATTTGGCACCATATTTAAGTTGAAGGCGTTATATTTATTTTCGCGTTATAACTATGAGTTTTTTGTACTTCAGTACGCAATTTTCAGCGGATCGTTCGTTGATGAACAGGCATGCTAATACTGTCGAAATATTAGCAATGATCTTTGATAAAAAAAAAGCTTATTAATAATTATAAATTATTAATTATTTTATTTCAGCAATTAGTTTCCATTTTAATCAATAGCTCAATTAGTTTAAATTTTAATCAATAATTAGTTTTTTTCAGAACTTTCAAACTTCAGTAAATATGTTTGATATGAAGTGCTACGATAATATCTTCAATATATATAAAATTAAATTTATAAAAATATTACAGGATTCATCTATTGTTTTAAGGTAAAAACAATAAACTGAGAAGTACTATGAGAAATAAGTCTCACGCTTTACTGAATTAAAATCAAAGCTTCAAAACAGTACAATGACCGCTTATGCAAATCTGACCAACGTCCTCCGAAAAAAACAGGTGGCAAAATTTCTAAAAGCACATTCGAATATCTAAATCTAATAAATATGAAAATTAGTTTAACAAATAATAGAGAAATATATATTTTAATAAGCTGAGATAATATTTTATTGTTGGAAAAAATATAAACTGAATTTGATTTTTGTTCGTTAATAAGACGAGACGTTAGTTTTATCTCCAACCTCAAAAGTGAGAAATTGCAGGAAATATATCTGTCTTCCCATATAAAACTCGAAATTAATTTTATTTTCCGTCAGGGGAACTAAACTTCGCATGATGATAAAAAAAAGGCAGGGGTATTGAGCTAGTGTTCGTGAGAGCGTAAGTTCAAATTCAACCTGCCGAGGAATCCCCGTATATTTAATGGTGACAGCAGTACGTTGAATATCTCTGGGTCACAAAGTCCTCCAAGTTCCCATAACAAATCAATATCTCTCTAGGAACTGTATCAGAGATTCATCGTTCTCTGGTTTAGGTCAAAATTACGATCTTTGGATGAGGCAATGGCGTATGATTGGGTCCTTTCTGTAAAACAGACTGTGACGTTTGAGTGGATGAAGTCGTATTCAGGCAAGCCAACTACAACGCTTTTTGTAAAATGTTTTATAGAGTAGTAGACATTTAAAAACCAAAACTCTCATATTTTTTGGCAATTTAGCAACATTTTTGAAGGCTCACCATAAAAGAGCTAGAACAAAATGGAGTTGCATATGAACTTTAAAATCATTTATATGTAGTGGTGTGGAAATAAGTTTAAATGAATAAAAATAATACATTAAAACATAAACTTAGGTACCACTAGAATAAATTTTTACTAAAAGTGTAAAAAGTTGGTTGCTCTGCCTATTATTGGCCATAGATGGCGAAATTGCAAAAACGAAAAGCGCATCCTCTGCCTTAAAAATTTGCCTGATTCCTAGCAAGCTAGCTGGTAATTGGTAAGTGGCATAAGTAACAACAAAATGATTAGAAAATACTATACGAAAATATGGGCTATACCTTTAAAGTGAAAAAAATCTTTGTCATGGACTAAAAGTATGGATAAAAACTTATATTTCCGCAAACGAAATCGACAGTTGAGTTCATTTCAAATTCCTTTAACACCCAAAATTTTTAACGTATCGTCAGACATAGGTCAGTAGTGAGCTGAAAAACGGATTAGATTAGAAACGGATTACCCACCTAATATCTTACGTTAGTTTAAACTTCTATATATAAATGCTTTTCCATTTTCAAACTGTTATAAAATATTTTTATCGTCTCATAATTAGACGATAAAAGGAGGTGATTAACTTGCCATTGTGTTCCAGCAACTTACACCAAACAGGTTTGCCACCATTTTGTTTTCTGAGTTGTTTTTCACCTTGTTAGGCGAAAAAAAGAAGAAAAAAAATCAGGACTACGTAAATTAATAGAATTAGCAATTCTCCTTAGTTGGAGTTAGCTCAATTATTTGAGGAATTTGTTGGCTTCAAACTTAAATCCGAGGTTGGCATTGCAAGAAATTTTTGCTTTTTTTTTTAGATCTTTATCTTTACATTTGTTTATTATAAAAGAAATTTATCAGCTATTTTTTTTTCCTTCTATTACAAAGCAATTTGCATTATTATTTTTTTGCGTACTAGTTTTAGAGGCTGGTAGTCCTTTTTTTAAATTTTTTTTTTAAATTTTCTTTGTGAGATAATTTCTTACTTGAATTATTTATTAGCCGTGGTAGCTCAGGTGATAGAGCGTTTGACAACAGGTGAACCGGGTTCAAATTCCAACAATGGCTGGTCGATACGAATTCCACATCCGGTTAGCACCAACCACAGTGTTGTCGTAAAATATCTTCAGGGGTAGACGGATCATAGGTTAGAGTCTCCTTGCTGTCATGCTAACCGTGGGGGATTCCCGTTGTTTTTCTCTCCATGTAACTCAAATGCGTAAAAGTTCCATCAAAAAGTCCTCGACGAGGGGAAATTGCCTCCGATACTTGATGCAGGAGTTACCTTGTCTTCTGGATTAGGTTTAAAAATTACAAGGCTACTGGGTTAAACATTAATAGTCGTAAACGCAAAATTTGGTCAGCTGTTCAACTACGGTTATGAAATAAAATATTGTTTTTCTTATTTATTTACGCTGTTACGGCATACCACTAATACAATACTGGTGGTTAATTATGCAAATAAAGTGAGTTGCAATGAGACTACGACTTTTTTTTTTTAAAAAATTACTTGAAATATATTTAACCATTTTCTGTCACTTTTATCATTTAAAATTACATTCTTTAAAACGATGTAAAAAATTTTATATCATAGAATTCAAAACAGAACTTCCACTATTTTTAAATAAACTAATACATATTAACTTATTATTATTTTTTTGAATGAAATTTGTAATCTCATTCAAAAGTTTCAATTCGTTTAAAACGTTCTCGAGATACAAACGAACTGTGAAAAAAAGGAATTCAGCATGAACAGGTCTAAATTTTTAATTGCTATTTTGCCTAAACTGTTGGTTTCATATTTTCCAGATAGCGCCTACACCATACATGTCGAAAAAATATAAGTTTATTCATTGAAAGTAAGGTTTTGTTCTTTTTTTTTCATAACACAAAACATTGTTTGCTGCAATTTATTAGCTTATTTAAGAATTATTATTAAAATCATTGAGAATAAGTCTGAACGCGTGAAAATCCAATTATTAGTAGTCGAATCAGAAGTTATTCACGGGGATTGTTGTTTTTCATATTTTTACGCACTATGCGGTACATTATTCCATGACAGCAGATTTAAGACGTCACTGTACTTGCAAACCAAATAATTTATGGGACAAAGATTTCGGTCATACGTGTTCTGTTTTTAATACGAATTCTGTTCTTGTTCTATTTTTTTCCCTATTACCTTTTATTTACAGAGTGCGTTCTGAAAGTAATGCGCATTTTCTGGGAAAAATAGATTTATTGATCCTATGGATACAAACGGTTAAAATTCTTTAAAATAGTTCCCTTGTGCATCAATACACTTGCGGAGACGATTCTGCCACGCCTGGAAGGCACCCAGGAACTCCTCGACAGGAATGCCTCTCAGGAATCTTGTAACATGAGCTTGGATGTTCTCCACCGAATCCCAGTGCCTTCCTTTCAGCTCTCTTTTCAGTCGAAGGAACAAAAAAAAGTCACACGGTGCCAAGTCAGGGCAATAGGGAGGCTAGGGCACCAAGGGGGTCTTACTTTGGGCCAGGTAGTTTTTGCCCCTCCGTCAACACCTTCGGTACAAGCTTCGCACAGAACTTTCTCATTTGCAAATCCTCCGTCACAATCCCATGTACCACATATTTCGACAAGTTCAGGGTGTTGGTGATTGCCTGAATGCTTAACCGACGGTCTGACTTCAAAATTTCACGCACACGCTGGACGTTTTCATCTGTTCGGGCTGTTGTTGGGCGTCCAGAACGAGGCTCGTCGGTGACCTTCTCCCGACCCTCCTTGAAGGCCTTGTGCCACCTTCCACACTGAGATCTCGAAATGCATTTCACATTAAAATCGTCTTGAAGCATGTGATGAGTTTCCGTCGCATTCTTCCCAAACCGCATTTGAAACTTTATCGCTTTCCAGAGAACACTCCATCACGCTGTGACTCGATCGAAAAAAGACTTTGCGCAAAGACACGTCCTACCGCTCAAACTACTCGGAGCGACCTGAGACCAGGCGTATTTGGAAGGACAAATCCTCCACCACATTTTTAGACCAATCTGAGTGCGCTGCAATTGATAGTCGCGTCACAATAAAATCATGCGCATTACTTTCAGAACGCGCCCTGTATAATTTTACCTGGCATTAGAAAAAAATGCAAAAAGAAAATTTACTATTTATTGAATTCATTATTTTATGTACACGAAGGAAAATTTTTTGGAGTTCAAGATTGTTTTCCATTAAAAACTTTGTACTATTTTGTTGAAATGATTCCGAATGCATAGATATATTATTTGGTATAATTGTGAAAAATTTAAAGAAAAAAAATCGTCAATGCAAGTACACTTTCTTGAACATATGGTTACAGCAGGAAAAAATAGAAATAGTAAACATTTCCTAATGAAGAATTTCTCTCTAAACTTTTAGAGGAATTCTACGAGTGACATTATTTTTTACTCTTGTTTAATTGACATTATAATTATAATTAACTAAATTATAATTATGTTTAAGTAATTGAAAAATTATAATTAATCTGAACTATAAATAATTACAAAAGAAGTTAAGAAATTATAAGACGTTTGGACTAATCGAAATTATTTAATATTGAAAACAATATTAGACTAAACTTCTTAAATTACCATAACACAAGTTTCTACGTGTAAGCTCTAAAATAATATAAGTTTTTCGTTAGGTTTATCGGAGTTATATTTACAATTAATTTAATTATTTTAACTATGTTTGAATAAATATAATTATTCGAAATTATAATTATCTATACGCTTTTTTTAATCTGAATTATAAAATATTGAAAATAACATGAGCTTAAAGTTTGTTAATTACCTATTAAAACAGCAAAAGATAAAATTTAGCAAAATATATTAATTTTAGACTTGTAGTTAAAAAACGTTTGCATAGGTTTTTCTATAACCACCTTGAAATATTTAAAATAATTTCAAATTTTACTGATTGGAATTAGTTTGTTTAGATTTGTTGTTAATTAAACTCCTGTTTGTGAAAATTGCAACACCATGAAGGAATCGTCATAATTGAATGAAATTTACTACACAGTTGAGTGGTAGTAGTACAAATAAATGATTAAACTTTCAAAGCAAACAAACAATAACAAGAGATCGAAATCAGTATTTTGTGTAACCACCACACACCACAATAAGCGCTGCTACAAGACGTGGCATGGAGTCAAGCAAATTTTGAATGTCTGTCTGAAGAAGAGCATTCCATATAGTTTGTATGTGTACCCAAAGTTCGTCAGTTAAGCAACAGGACGAAGATCACGAGCGAGGCACCGACCAACGAAATGACACACATGTTCAATCGGTGACGTATCTGGGGAATAAGCAGGCCAAGGAGGAAACTGTACCAGCCGCAATGCAAGGAAGGATTGAACAGTCCTAGCAATATGAGGGCGGGCATTGTCTTGTTGAAATACAGCGCCTGGCAATGCTTGAATGAAGGGAACAGCTTGGGGCTGTAAAACTTCACTGATGGTTGTTGTTCAGATTACCCACAATTCGTAGCAATTGAGATCGTCCGTGATATGCTATGGCACCCCAGACCATAACTCCGGGTGTTCGTCCACTGTGGCGTTCGATAATGCACTCCGGAAGGTGGCGGTCACAGGCATAGCGTCTGACACGAATCATGGTACCACAAATTAAAGCGGGATTCGTCAGAAAACACGACATGCTGCCAATCAGCACGCCAGTCCTTATGCTGATTGGCCCATTGTAGCCGCAGGCGGCTATGGTTTAGCGTGATGGTGATCCTGTATAAAGGAGTTCTTGCGCGCAGTCCACGCTGCAGTTGACGTCTACGAATTAATGAAGCACACAATGAAACACCTGCAGCTATTGACCACTGTGCTGCAAGTTGTTTAGAGGGAGCCGTACGGCCTGTCTGCACCATGCGGACCAGGTGTCTATCATCGCGAGCTGACGTGACATTTCGGGGTCCACTCCCGGATTTCCGAGTTGTCTGACACTCGTCCGTCCACTGCTTCCAAACACGTATCACTGTGCTGCTGTTACGCTGCACACGAGCAGCTACTGCACGATGAGACAATCCAGCTTCACGAAGGCTGATGATTCTCCCCCTTTCAAACTCCGTAAGTTGTTGAAATCTCGCTCTCTTTCGTCGAAGAGGCATAAGTAACGTCTGAGCTAACGTTTACCACTAGCAGATAATCACCGATGACCATACACGCCTCGCTACAGCCGTCTATTCATTCGGATCCATCCGCCGTTCAGAGGGCGCTGCTCAGCATACGCATGCGCTACGGGTCTGAAATTCCAATCATTTGCACATTATGCTCTACTTTGCATTTCCTGAAAATTTCAGCTCACTCGCGTAAGTCCTTCATGGTGTTGCAATTTTCACAAACATGAGTTTAGAAATCAAGAAAAGGGAATATGATGTAAAAAATAAATAAGAACTGGAAAATATCATACACGAAGAATAGGATGACATTAATTTGAAATTTGACCAAACGATTAGTGCACCCGATATCTTATGGCTTAAAGTTGTGAAATGCGTAAAAGAAATTACATACCAATATATAAATATCCAAATAAATTAATAGTTATTCTAATTTAATTTTAATAATATGCTGTTTTCTGAAAATCATTAATCTTTCAAATAGCCGTAGGCAAAATGTTTCACTATTTGAAATACTTTACTTAATATATCGTTATTTATTGTTGGCTGAATGCCCACTGTTCATGCAGAGAGATAAAAAAACATACTTAGTAAAAAAATTGAATTTATAAATTAATTAATTTTATTAATTAACAATGCATAATCGCACACAGAACTAAAACGCATTACAAACCAAGACAGTTAAATGAGAAATAAATTTAATTTTTTATTATTATTTGTAGTTTTTCTCGATGTTTATGATACATTATGAGATAAAGATAATAAAAAAAAAAAGATATATTTAGTATTATTTGTCTCCAAAAAAATATATGTAATTGCGGAATGAGACACATGATAGTTAAGGTTTGCTACTTTTAAGCAATATTCTTCAAGAATTGTTTCTTTAATACATAGATGAATTTTTAAATTTCAAATACTATTGACTTTACGTTATTTATCTTTATTAGATATAGTTATTATTTTTTTATCTACCAAGGACTGCATATCGACTGTAAGACTATATCTGAAGACTTTATTGAAAAAGTATTTTAAAATATTTTTTTTTAAATTTTCAGTATGAGTAATATTAACACTAGAGTGACTGAGCGTAAAGAAATTTGTTTAATTAATTTTTAATATTTTTTATATTATTTACAGTTAGATAACAAGTTACTAGTAAGTATTAACAATAAAAAAATTAACTTCAATTAGAAAAAAAAATTATGCATTATTATTTGTAAATTTTTGCAAATGAAAAAGCAGTTAAAATGACTTCTTTGGGCAATTTAGTGATAAAAAAAATCCTATTTCTCAGATACACCTTTCCAGTTAGTCAATGCAATTTAGTCATTAAAAGAGGCTTTAAGTGTCATTACTGAAAAATATTTTATTTTTCATTTATATCATTTTTAAAAGATTTAAAAAAAAACTTCCTCGTTTAAAAATACAAACACTTAATACTCGAATAGTTGACTTGTTGCAACAAGGTCAAATATAAAGAATAAATGGCAGCGTGAGAGACAAACATACACTTACACAATAATCGATATGACTGTTGAGTGTGTTTAATTTGTTTACAAACAAATAAAGTAACAAAAAAGTGTGTAGTGACAGCCTGTGATAAATGACACTAACAGTAACATTATACTAGAATTACTTTTATGGTTCTCTTCTGAGATAATTTATCATTGGGATATAGTTGTCACGGTGATAAATGGTTTACAAATTTAATGGTTCAATCTGTGTTAAAAATTTCCGAGCCACTGAAGTGAAATAAATTTTATTGAAATAAATCATTTCCAAGTAAATATATATTCTTGTATTATATCATTGATATAAAGATGCTTATTTATTTGAAGATTTAACTGTAAATAAAAAACATTTTCCAACAATTTTAAAGTTTAATTATAATATTTTAAAACATTGATTACTAACAGTTATAAACCCAAATCCAAAAATAACAATTATGCTTCGTAGATCTCAATTTTTTTTGATTTATTGCACAATACAATATTTTGTGAAAAGTATTAAAATCTTATTTTACACATCTGATATATCCCTTAAATGAAACAAACAGGGTGCTTATATTGCCTTTAAAAGTTTAGGTTAGAATTAATTTTTATTTCCATACCAAGCTCTGACTTTGGATTACTACAGGAGTAAGTAACTGAAAGATATTAAGCAAATTAAAAAAAATTTTCTTTAAATAAAATAAAAGAGCTAAATTTTAAATGAGTTTCCATAAAGGTATTTTCCTTCGTGCTATTTATACATCATTTTTGAATTATTATAATTTGTAAACAATTTATCACTGTAACAATTACACCGAAGAGCCATTACATTATGACCACCCATCTATAACAATGGTCTCGCCCAGGTTTTCATGGCTTCTCGCCCAGGAACAATGCTTTCATGGGGCACATTAGGACCACAATCATAGTAAGCTACTTGAACATAGTTGCAGACCAGGTTCACCCATTCATGGTAGCAGTTTTTCCTGCGGGGGATAGTATTTACCAACAGGATAATGCACCATGTCATAAGGATCGAATCGTCATGGATTGGTTCGAGGAACATTCCAGTGACTTTCAAGGCATGTCTTGGCCCCCAAATTCACCTGGCCTTAATCCAATAGAGCATTTGTGGTCCTACTTGGAAAACCAAATTCGTGCTGCCACGCTACCCCCTCGCAATGTGAGGGAATTGCAGGACCAGTTGGTGAGCGCTTGATACCAGATATCTCAGACTACCTATCAGCACCTTGTGGAATCAATGCCACGGTGGGTGCTAGCAGTTTTGAGAGCTAAAGGTGGTCCTACATGTTATTAGCAGGATGGTCATAGTGTAATGGCTCCTAATCCCAATCATAAACTATCTCAAAAGAGAATCATAAAAGTAATTCTAGTATAATTCAGTCATCAATTTATCTGAACTTTGTTGTGTGCACTGTTTTTGTGAACTGTGTGTGTGCACTTGCTGCACTGTGAATAATTATAACAGTTAACACATCTATAGTGCTTTATCAGATGACTGTACTTCTACGTCTCAATTGAAAATATCTTATTGCCTCAAATACTAAACAAAAATGTACAAAAATTAATAAATTAAACAACAAAATTAATGCAATTTTAAAACATTATTACTTTTTTTCATTATGGAAGTGATATTTCTGAATTTTAAAAATACATTTTTAGATTAAATTTTATCACAAACTCTTCCATTAACTTTAGATTTGGAAAGTGTTTTTATTTTGGAATTTTTGAGTTGACCCAGTTTTGAGTAAAACTCATAGTTTAAAATCTTTTTAAAAAGTAGGTTTGTCAGTCATAACTTAATTTAAAAAACATCAAATGAGAATTATTTTTTAAATCAAATTAAAATTTTGGTAAATAAGTCTTATAATTGTATGGAAAAAGTATTTCAATCCAGTAAATTATTCTTGTGTAGTAATAGAATTAGTGTAGCCAATTTTTCCAGATATTTTAAGGTCCAAGGACAAACATTTCGAAATAAAAGTTTTAATTTTAGTTTGTTCTGATTTTTTTACATGTGTTTATACTATAAAGCGCAATATATTGTATAAAATGAAGAAAAAAAAGTTTTAATTAAAACTGCAGTAATTCACTTAAAAATTCGAATTTTAAATTATATTAAATCAAAATTAAAATAGCGAAGATTTATATTTTGATTGCTGGTCTGATATGAGAATTTTTACTAAAACGCCGTTTACAGAAGTTAGTGATGTTGTGGCGTAACTATCACTATAAATATTAAATATCAATTAACTAGTATAATGAGACATGTTAACTGATTCTATCTAGAGGCACCATTTGATAGACAAAAGTTGACATAGTCGATGAACTATCACCTTATAGGCAACCTCCGGACGTAATATGAATTCGTCAACCTCGATGAACGGTTCACATTATCCCTTGGACGGTTATGAACGAGTTCGGCACGCAATCGAATCGTGCTTCATAAGGCGCGCAAACGAGTTCCGATCGGGAGCAAGATTTCGACAGTAATGGTAAGCAACGAGCACCACTCGCGTAGTGAAATTTTTCCCCAATACGCTCTAACGAGTTGAGCTCGTTCGTCATTATTATTCTGCATTGACAACGTTAAAAACGAATCCTACACGCGAAACGTAGTTAGTTTTACTGCCTACAGATGGCAGTACGGGTTCCATGAATTTTTTTCATAATGAAGGGGGAATTTATTTTTTTACCTAGCTCTTTTTATGCGTATTTTGGCGCGGTTTTTAGGGTGTTTGTAAAGTAAAATGGCTGAAAAGCGAAAGGTAGATAATTATGATGATGATTATGATACCGAAAGCTTATCAAGTTTTGAGTCTGATGAAGACTTTGTTCAGAGTATTTGGGTAATTACTGAATTTAAATGCTTCATAAAGTTTTGCATTCGTTATATTTATTTAGTCCTTTCAATTTAATATTTGTCTTACATTTATAATTAACTATTATTTATATAATTGATTTTAATCATTTATAATTTACTATTAATAATTATCATTTATTAGTTATCTTAAAGTACTTAAAAACTGTTATTTATGTACTACAAATACTTTAAGAAATTTTTAAAACGTGTGAGGCGAGCTATCTACGGCATCGCCAGAGAAGGGTGACATTTTCGGAAGAACGGCGGTCGAAACAGCTGCCACTTTCGACTACTGTTTGCTCGTAATACTGCACGAATTTATGAAACGAAAACTGCTCATTTCTCTAACCGTCAAAGGGTTAAATAGTTGATTCGCTCACAAAATAGGTTAAAAAATCCGGTGAAATGAATAAAATTCTCCCGGACAATAAGGAAAAAAAATGAGTGAAAAAAAATAGCATTAATCAACTAGTGGTATTCGTTCATCGAATTCCATTACAGATTAAATATGGAAGGGGAATAATGTGGTACCACTGTAAATATTACTTACTAATTCACTGGAATATAAGAAAAGTTAATTGATTAATTTTCAAGGTATCTTTTGATAGATGAAGGTTGGCATAGTTTATAATTATATCCCCTTAATTTATTAAAATATTAATGACAAAATAAATAAGTAAATAATGTTTTAAAATAGCAATTTGTTTTAGAATAGGTGTTGAAAGTCAAAGAAACGTCAAACAAAAAGCATTAATTTCCTTTTTCTCATTTCAAAATTCTTTCCCGTTTTATTCATACGTCTGGAGTTTTCAAAATGCTACAAAAGCCGAACGTTTCAGAAAAATTCCGATCAAATGCGATTGATATCGGTCAACGTAACATAAATCGAGTGGTATCTTGGCCGCTTTAAGGGCAACTCAGAAAGTCTACTTCCATTTCAGGACTTTTCAGAGTGCAAATAAAAATGCCACGAAAAGAGTTAAGCAAGTGAGAAACTGTAATGAGATGTCATCTTTGAAAAAGCTAAACGGAGCAGAAAGGCGTGACAGTTCTAAAACTCAACGATGCGATCATTTTCGGCGATCAGCGAGACTCTCTTAAAACCGGAAAAAGATAAAAGATGCTATAAACCCAAAACTTCCTTTTAGGTAATGTATACCACCGACATTTCCAGCGAATCATTTCGGTTTTGCAGATCCTTTAAGTCATGTGTTTATAGTATAAAGTGCATTTTATGCTGGACCTGTTTTTTTATCTGCTATATGTTAAGAAGATTTAAAAGCATAAAATTCTCCTCCGGGCTTTAAAATATTTGTTAGATTTTTGTCCTTCAGAAAGTTTGGTAAGAAAAAGACTCCAAAATACTTATTAGTTAAGAAGATTTATATATATATACAAGTCAGTTATACTTCCGTCGTTTACTTCGCATGGTAAAAAAAATCTCAATGATACTTATTGCTTAAGCAGATATATACAAGGCGACATTTTTGTCCTTCGCAAAGTACTATAAAGACACAATAATAATTACTGTTAAAATCGGAATATATCAGACTGGTGTTTTTTTTCGCCATTTTTATAGTTTAATTAAGAATATTCTATGATACTTACTGCTTAAGTCGATATATATCAAACTAGTTATATTTTTGTCCTTCACAAAGGTTGGTAACGGACACTCAATAATACTTATTACTGAAGTACTATTCACCGAAGAGCCATTACATTCTGACCACCCTCCATCTATAACAATGGGTTCACCCTGGTTTTCATAATTTCTCGCCCAGGAGCAATGTTTTCATGGGGCACATTAGGACCCATAATCCTCATAGAACAATCCCTGACGTCTGTAAGCTACTTGAATATAGTTGCAGACCTGGTTCACCCATTCATGGCAACAGTTTTTCCTACGGGGGATGGTGTTTACCAACAGGATAATGCGCCATGTCATAAGGGTTGAATCGCCATGGATTGGTTCGAGGAACATTCCAGTGAATTTCAAGTCATGTCCTGGCCCCCAAATTCACCTGACATTAATCCAATAGAGCATTTGTGGTTCTACTTGAAAAACTAAATTCGTGTTGCCTCGCTACCCCCTTGCAATATGAGGGAATTGCAGGACCAGTTGGAGAGCACTTGGTACTAGATACCTTAGACTACCTATCAGCACCTTGTGGAATCAATGCCACAGCGGGTGCTAGCAGTTTTGAGTGCTAAAGGTGGTCCTACATGTTATTAGGAGGGTGGTCATAATGTAATGGCTCTTAGGTGTGTATATATATATATACATACAGACTAGTTTGGTCATTTTAAAACTAATTTTATCTTTTTATCTTGGAAATGGACTGTTTATTTAAAATTAAGATACACTGATACGCCGTGGATAAACATTTTTCTTTGAAATTCAATATTTTAATAAAGTACATGTAAATGCATTGAGTAAAAAGCTTTACGGAAAATTTTCTTTTTAACAATTTTAACTTAGATTGCAAAAATTCATGATGGTTACAGATTCTTACGAAAGAAAAGTCTTTTGCTTGGAGGAGCCAATTTTACATCATTTATGTTTCATGCCTAAAAGTGTTAAACATTGTATCACAATTTAGGTCTAAAAAGACTGATAGCATGCAGGCAAACAAATAATACATTGCCTTCTGAAGCATATACGTCAGTTACTTTATTTAGATAAAAAGAATTTTATTTGATTTGTTTTTCATTTTATCCAATGAAAAGACTACTAGAATAATACATGATTAAAAATGTAGGCCAATTTTTTCTTCTAACTAAGTTGTGGTTCAGGTGTTAAGAAATTTAATTTGAGTTGGCAATGGTAATTTAGAGAAATATTTTTAACTTAGGAGCTATTTTGTTCTTTTATCTTTCATAGTGGTAGTAGAATAACAGTAAGTAAGCAAATGTTTTAACGTTTTACTAGCGTTACTTAGCAAAATGGCTCTTAGGTCTTTCATACGAATGTGCTAAACATAAAATGTAGTTAGAATTAAAATATTAATCTTGAGTTCGCTTTAAATATTTTGAAAATTCTCAGTGAAAAACAAAACAAAAAAAATCTGGTGGATCTGCATTTAATTATATTCACTTTTTTTACGCCCCAACAGCCCCTCATATGCTTTTCTCTTGCAACAAGTGGGTAAAAATCAGATAGTAATGTCCTAATATACGATCTACCAGTGTACTAGACAATTTCTTATAGTTTGAGATTTTGTTTTGTTCTGTACTTTTAGTGCCACTGCCCGGTACTGACGTTTTTTACACTGAATTTTTTTTAAGGTTAAGTACCACTTTGCGGTATACAATTGTCTGGTATAACCTACATTGGTGTTCGTTTAAATGTTAAGTGTCTTTGCCTGGTTTATATTTCCTCGGTATACTTTACACTAATGATATTGACTGCAGGGCGAAAATCATTGAAATTCTTAAATATACCTTGGATGATCTTCTTGCCCCTGAGAGTACACCTGACTAATTTTATCTGGTTTTATTTTTTAAACTTTTGGCTTTCAGGTTTTCTGGTTTTAATGTTTGCTTTCAGTATTTTACCTCGGCACTTACTGTTTCCTTGACTTTGTTCTCCCCTTGAACTGCCATCTTCATTATACATAGGACATTCGGATTGAAATCTTGATCTTGGCCAAATTCAGAACCCTCTGTCTTACCTGGTGTCATCTTTGAGTGTTTATTCTTACTAGAGAAACTTTGGTTTACCTCAGAACATTTTTAATCTTAGAGGCACTTAGACTTGAAAAGGGGACACTAGAACTTTTAGTCGACTATTTTTATTATTCTATTACTCTTATTTTTGTCTTATTTGCATTTAATATGGTTTTTCCATATTTTTACCATTTGATGTTTTACCCGACCTTACTTTCATATATTTTTACCTGTATTTTCAACACTTTTATTGTTGGTTGATTTTATTCACTTTGATATTTTAAGCACTTTTAATTTTTATTAAGTTTTTTCATTTTATTTTTTCGATTTAGGGATTTTTCCTATGTGTATCAATCTTTTTAGTTTTTGATTTTACTTTTCTGTAGTTTTGTAGTGTTTAGTTCACGTGACAACGGGTGAAACCCTTATCCGCAAACTCCTTAGGGGGTAGGTCGGTTACTATTGGTCTTACACTAATGCTTTTTGAAGGTAAATGCCAATGTCCGGTATAATTTGCACGGATGCTTTCTTTTCTATTAATGTTAAGTACCACTGCCGGTATAATCTTGTTATATTAAATAGTAGCACCGTATATTGATCCGTAAAGTAACTACACGGATAGAGGACATTTCGGGACAATATCAAACATATTAAATTTGCTTCATGCATTAATTTATTCAAATAATAACTCATTAAATAGTGAGTTAAGAAATTTTTTAAAGTTTAAATCCATTTTCTCTTCCAGTAATCTGGTTGTTTGACTTTAATTTTGCATTCAAAAGTCGGCTTAATTGCTTTGCATTAATCTCAACTGGATGGCCAGAACAAATCTTTAAAGTTAAAATTTCCATTTTTGAACTCGACAACAAAATAAGTGGGGGCCTTAAAACCTCCATAATAAGCAAAATGAAGGGGATGTCGAAAGTTTATTTTTCTCAACTGAATATTTTATTTAAATTTTTTTGAAAATTACCATAAATTAATTCAAACAAAAGAAAAAAACAACCATTAGAACAAAGTATTGTTTTCATAGCGATATAAAACTCTACACTAAAATATTTAATGACATATGCATAATGTTAAAACTTTAAAAAAATATGATTTAAGAAATGAACCAAAGCGTTTTCAGTTATCAAAGCTGGATTTTCCAACAGGCGACCGCCTAGGCAAACCGCCTAGGGTCACCAGATGAAAAGGTCGGTAAATTCATTATTATGATAATCAAGATCAAATTTAAGTTTCATACGAAATAGTAACCCATGGCATTTGCCATACTGTGGGAAAATACAAAAATTATGCTTTCCAATCAATCTAATAATAACAATAAGCAACAGAAAATTTCTAGAATTATTTTATAAAATCTGTTGTATTTCTTTCCTTCCATTCGAGAGTTTTTTAAATTTTGTTTTAAAAGCACTAGAATATGTTTGCTTCCCAGATACACTAAAAATTATGAAGTAAATATAATTTTTTCTATACAGATACATTTTATTTTATAACCAGCCTTGTTTGTACCCAATTCCGAGTTCAAAACTATCAATATTCAACTCCGTAGCTTTGTAGTTCTGAATGCAACCTAGAAGACAAAGGAACTCCTGGATCAAGATCGGAATGAATTAGCCTTCGTAGAGGACTTCTTGATTTAACTAACCACATATGCATTACATAGAGAGGAAAACCATGGAAGCGTGTCACGGTTAGCCGGACAGCAAGGAAGTACTAACCTATGATCAGTCTATCAGTGAGGATATTTTTCACCAACACTGTGATCGATGGCAGACGGAAGTAGATTTCGTATCAACCAGCTGCCACTGGAATTCAAACCTAGGTTACCTCATTAGGAAGCTCACGCTCTATCCTCCGAGCCCCTACCCCGGCTGTTCTGCATCTTTTATTTTTTATAACAGTCGTTGAACAGTCGACCCAATTTTGGGGGGTTTGCGGCTACTAATGTTCAACCCCGTAGCCTTGAATTTGTGAACCCAAACTCCTGGATCAAGTATTGGGAGAAATTTACCTTCGTGGAGGACTATTTGATGAAACTAACTAGCATTTGCGTTACATGGAGAGGAAAACCTCCCGCGGTTAGCCGGGCGGCAAGGTGTAATAAATAGAAATTTATTGTATTTATTTTGATCAATACTTTTAAAGATGGGTTACTTTTTCAGCGGAAATAGTTTGCTTATTTCATCAATAAATGGCTGCACTGGTTAGCTCTACTTATTTTCGAATTCTTGTGAGTGTTTATGGTGTAAAACATGATTTGTCTCCAGGTGGCAACACCATTATAAATTTGAAATTCAATCACAATAGTGATATTTATTAGAAATTTTAATTATCCTTTTAAACTGGGATTTTTGGGTTGAATTATGTGTATTTAAGTTTATTTATATTTAATTAGTATTGTCTTATCACTTTTATAATGTATTATTCAATTTGTGACTGTTTTTATAATGGATTTTTTTTTGTTGTTGTGACGTTCACTGGTTGCGCTGTTGCTCGTGGGAGGAAAACGGGTCAGTCCGAGATTCATTCGCCTTGCTGACACAAGATTAAAAAGGTGGTGAAGAATGGCTGAGAGATGATGGACTAAGATGGAACCGCTAAGAGGATGATGAATTAAAGCCGGAGTCGCTGAAAAGATGGACTAGGCTGGAGCCCCTGATGGATGAGCTGAGTTTAGGAGTCTCTATGTTCGAATCTGTTTGCCTATCCAGAGCATCCCTATGCTGAATGTCTGTTGTCCCACAAGTGCTAACTGCCTTACTAGAAGGAAACCTAAAGAAGTGTTCGAGTGTTGTCTATCAGAGAATGGAATGTTGCCCTGATCCACGAGTTTGGCGGAAATACCGGTGGGCGTTCCAGGGATTTGGTCCGTATTTTGATTTGAACTTATAAACTCTAAGATCGCTTTTAGAACAGTTTTAAAAAAATAATTTACCCTGACTTTTCATTGTTTCTACTATATTCTAAGATATATATCGTAAGATAAGCCTTTTATTTTTAATCGTGTTCACAGGATTCAGAGAATATTGTGATCTATATTTTTAATTGATTTTAGTAGATTTTGCCTTTTATTCTTAATTGTTTTTTTCTGGATTTGGAGTAATAGAATATTGAGTCTTAGATTTTTAATTGCATTTTATTGAAAAGATAATTTTGTGATGATAAATTTTAAACGTGAAATAACGTATAATTTGGAAATATGAGATATCTACTTGATAGCATTTGGAAATGTTTTGACTGTGTTTTTATTTGAAAATTTGAGTTTTAATAAAATTGGCTGTAAATGGTAAATGTTTCAAGTAATTCCTTTGTTGAACCTGGGTAACTCTGTTACCAAAGTTAATTTATTGATCACAGCATAATCAAAGTTTTAAGGGTCACAGTACAAAGGGGATTCTAACCCATGATTCGTTTACGACCTAGGATATTTTTAAGTCAGCACTATGGTCGGTTCAAGCCAGATGAGGAAGTCGTATCAATCAGCCATCGCTGGGATTCGAACCTGAGTCACCTCATAAGGAAGTGAACGCTCTATCCCCTGATCCATCACGGCTCTTATACATCTTTAGGATAATTAACCTTTTACACGTCAATAACACTTATTTCTATATTTAATGCGTGATACATAAATAATATCTTTTGTCAAGGAGAGCCAGTAACAGCCAAAAACTTTGATAGGAAATATTTTAACGCATAGTATATGTTTTCGCAAACAATAATTACGTGATTTAAAATGAAATATTATTCCGAAAATAAAACTATTATGAATTTCATGAAAAGCGCTAATTCTATGTAAGTAAGTTCAGACGATAATAAGAATGACACAATGGATTCGGAACTATTTGATGAATGGGCTTTTGAAATGGTTGATATTGAAGAAGCATATTATTCGTTGCTAGGAAGCAATATATTATTTGAACAGCAAGTAGTAATGAGTAATTGCCTACACATTTTACGTCATTTGCGTGTTCCACTTTGAAATTCATTTGTCATTAGTGTCGCATTTGGTCTGTTAAATTAAGTTCATTCGTTATAGTTTTGAGACAATCAAATGACAACTGCAAATGTCTAAATGAAAGATATAACAATGAAAAGCGTAACAGATACACCATTTATTCTTTATGTTACGGACTCTCATCAGTAGTTAGAAAAAAATTGTAAAACACATTTGTTTGTGCAGAACAAATAACTGTACATATTCAAAGGAAAGTCTGGTTTTTATTTGTAAATTATTTATTATATTTGCTTGAGTAGTGGCATTTATTTTACTAGAACAAATATTAATTATAAATTGACAGTGATTGATGCTCACGTGAATAGAAGTGATTTCAGAACCATAAAATATAGAGGTTAGCCACAATCTGGGATATATGATCCTAGTAGTTTGCTCAGAAGACCGCTTTAAAGTTTGAACCCCCTAATGAACATAATATCCTACGGCAATCTTTTCAGTACCCTTTTCTGCGTAAGTAAGAAGAATTTGCCTGACTTTGCACACCGGTTTCAAATGGAAAATATGGTCAAAGAAAGAGACATTTAAGCATAGAGAGATTTAGCACAGCATCTTGGTTTCCTACAAAAGCGATTTGAGTTTCTCAGCATATGTATGCGAAAATCTCCTTATAAATTACAGCATTGCGAAGAATGTAAGAAATACGGTTAGAGTTACGGTGAGCGTAAGAAAAATGGGAAACCATAAATCATGTGGTGGCTTATAAACTAATAAATGATATTCAAACTTGACATTCGTAAACTCTGCTCGGGTATCGAAACATTGTAACCAGCCGAGGTGTCAATTGTAGACTACAGAAAGTAGCAGGTATATAAAAATTTCAGTTTGCTTTATTTCCAATATAGCAATTGAGAGAAAACATAGCTCCTTCACCAAAGAAAAGACACGCAGACAAAGATGTAATTAAAGCGTGTAAATGAGTAAATAGATAAAATTTCTTTAATCCCCTAGGGTGAACCAACCAGTGAAGGAACACTACCCAGTGAAGGACCGTTGCCTATATATTGATTAAAAATAAGAATTTGAAAGTTTTTCTTTAGATTGATAACAATAGCTTACTGCCAAACAATAGGAAGTCATCTAGCAATGTTTTGGATTACCTGGTCAAATAGACTTCTCTGGAAAAAAATTTGAATTTGTTATTATCTCTGCAACACCTTGTTTCTTTTAAAAACTTATAAGGTGAGTGTTTGTATTTATATGTCTGAAGTGGAATTAATTGCATGTAATACTTTTATTTTTCTCACTGTGCAAAAGAGAATTCAAAATATAGTTATTGAAGTTACGTTTTATTTTTTTTAAGCATCATAGCATAATAAAGTACTGAGATAAGGGGGTGTTTATTCACTGGATCACCAAACGATGAAAAACCAATGAAGGAATAAGTGTTCCTTTACTGGTTTTTTTTCTAAGTTAATGAAAATAAAAGATAAACATTAATTTTCTTGTACCTTTAGTGATGTTCCGCATCAAAAGTATGTATAAAATACGAAAAACAACTTCTAACCAGTGAGGGAACAGGCATGATCTTTTAATGGGCATAGATTTCCCAGTGAATGAACAGTATGTGTTAATATGTTGTCACTTTAATTTTCAATTCATGATTACAAAAAAAAAAGTTAACATTTTCCAGGTATTTGCGTTATAATTTCAGGAATAGACTTGTTTTTAAATATTGCTTATAAATTCATAAGGAGCATTAAAAAATAACCAAAATTAAGTGTTCCTTTACTGGGTGTTCATTCACTGGTAAGAGCTGTTCCTTCACTTGGTCTTCTTACTACTTGTTAGTTGAACCTCCAAAACTTTAAAACAATATTATGTAATTTCTCTACAATTTTTTTACATAATTTGCAATTAGTAACAAATATGTCGACACTGTCATTTAACTAAAATTACGAATTTTGAAATCAATATGATTTTTTAAAAGGCAAGCGAAGCTTAAGTGTTCCGTCACTGGTTAGTTTTTTGAGTTAAAATTCTAATAAACATATAAACGTTAAGTTAAGTATTTAATGATTTAAAATATTCTTGAATACATATTGATACATAAGTAATACAAAGGGGAAAGAATCTAGGATTCACTCACCAGGTGTGTCATCTCGAAAACCAGGTCACATTTTTTCAGCTATGCTAAATGGTTGCAACCCCTACAGCAAGAGGAAGCTTCGCCAAACTCACCCTTTGGCTCACTTTTATCGATGTTTTTGGCGCACTTACTATTTTGGGACTCCTTGCTCTGTATCACTAGGAAGAAACAGATGTGGTTCGCAGCCTTCACCAGGTCGCTGCAGCATAGGTGGTGTAGTTGTCGGTTTGAAAAATGTGTAAGTAAGCATAGAGGCATCCGCGCATGGCCACATAGATTAGTAGACTTACAATTAAGCATGTATACGTCATAAATATGTCGCTAGAAATTATTTTCGCTTTTTTCTAAATATTTACTCGAACAAAAAAAATTCTAGTAAAATTACAGTACTGTAGTTGTAAGGACAGTTTTGGTTAAAAAGAAACTATAACTATGAATAATGAAAACAAAATATGCGGTATTTAAACCATTTACTTGGTAATTTTTCCTTTCATATGGTAATAGCTTGCCGGAAATTGTGGTTTTGAAAATTGCAATTCTTCTTACTAGACATTCAATAAAAGTCATAAGCAAATAAATAAAATGATAAAATTTATACTATGTTCTAACGCATCATGATAAAATTACTAAATTTAACCACACATATTTTACTAAATTTACAACATGTTTTAAAACCATATTGCACTGCTAATTATTAGACAAAAATCATTACCAAAGCAAAAAATAAATAAAATAAAAAATATCGCGTTAACTTTTGCTGTTCCCATTAAGTCACATTAATTGTGCCATACATTTTTCTTCTGTATATAAATAAGACAACATAATTTTTTAAAACTTAGCTATCTTTTCCCAACAATACATCAAAATAATAGTTGCAAAAACTTTTAATAAAACATGGTGTTATCACTGATTATATAGTAATTTGAATTTTAGGGGTAAGGTTAGATTGTTAGGGTTTTTGCAACAATTATTATTAAAAAATATTTTTTTTCATATTTTTTTTCAATGCTTTGATATAGATTTTTAGTTTCCAGCATGATTGCATCAGGCAAAAAGTAGAAATATTTTTATTAAAAACTAACCTTCTAACTACAATTTTATTTGAAATAGAAACAAAAAACACAAAACGGCTTTTTCATTTTAATGAAATGTTTAAAGAAAAATATATTAAATATAAAGGTTCAACGAGTTCTCATCTTATCAAAATCGTAAATTCTAAAGACAGAAAAATGCAATTAAGTTCTTAAAAAAGCATATCAACTTCTCTTATTTGAATTAAACGAAATCCAAATCGACAGTTACTGGTTTTTTTTATATTTCCTTTTTATTTACATTGTACGTTAATGCATTTAATTTGTTAAACTGTCACAGAATAACGGTTAATTTTATTTTATTTATTGTGCTAGCTTTTACTTTTGAATGGGTACAATGTAACTCTGAAAAGAAATTAACGGCAAAAATTAAATTACTCAATGGTATTCAAAAATAGGAAGAAAAAATTGTCTTACTTGATTATTACCCAGATAAAAAGAAAAAGATTTAATTTTTGTTGAAACATTAAAACGTCATTAAGCTTTATGCAGTTTTTTTGCTTTGTGTTTTCCCGCATTGATAAACATCAAAGAAAACTACACTGTGTTTATTTGAAATCGCTAGAATGATTAAACATACTTTGATTCATTCAACATGAAAGGCATTGCTCTCATGCATTCAAAATATTTCTTTAGGTTTTCCTAAATAAGAAAAAGAAAGCATTTAATGGGATAAAAGATAGTAGCAAAAACTTTAATTAAAGAATTCTCCAAAAAAGTAACAAAATTGTTTACGCTATTCTACTAGTTAATTTTGTATCTAAGATTTTTTTGACTGCGTTTCTCTCTCTCTCTCTAAATATATATATATATATATATATATATATATATATATATATATATATATATATATATATATATATATATATATATATATATATATATATATATATATATATATATATATATATATATATATATATATATATATACATACACTATACGTAAAACATGTTTAATAAAGTACAAAAAAGATTTTTCAATTTTCTGGAAAAAAATAAATAAATTTTCAGTATTTCCAATTGTATTTGTCAATCCAAATCAAGTTAAATAAAATGAGCACTTAATATATGTTAAATCTAATAATGGTAAACAAATAAATGACATGCAGTCAAGCGTTAAAACTTAAAAACGTTTTAATCCGAGAAAAGAATTCGTAGGCCTTTTTAGATATTTACAAAAAAAAACTTTTAAAAAAAATTAAAAAAAAAAAAAAAAAACAGTCGATAGCGTGATTTGATTAACTGCAGTCACCGTTCATGTTTATTTGCACCAGATACACGGTTAACTTTTCAGTTCTTCATTTTCAAAATCCTCCTACCTTTTGGTTATGAAGTATAATCAGAACTAATTTGAGCTTTCAAATACATTTTACAGATTCAGTCCCTTTGGAGCCTTTCATCTCCTGCCATATTTACTATATTTCGGGAGATGTTTGATGGTTGTGGAGTTATGAAACTGCATAGAGTTCTCGGAATGATCCATTGACTTTATGTTCTTCAAATATGGAGGACCACCTGATATTGCGATCTCCAATGGGTATATTTGGTGTATAGGGCAAAGTAGTTCATTAGTCGACGTCTGTACTTCAGCTAGACGAGCTTTTCAGTCTCTCCCACGAATCAGTTATGAAATACGTTCCATTGACCACAATTGAAATTTTCATTCGTAACTGCTTTTTCTGTACTCTCTGGACGAGAGTGACTAAATACTCTCAATTGAACCACTCCTTTAGATATTTAATTAAGATTTTTCTGTATTTTATTCTTTCAGTAAGGGATTTACGATTAACAGCATCAATATTTGGTGATTCATATTTTTGAATATCTCGCAGAAACAGAGACGGAGGTATTAGTTTTATAGCTTCGCTTTCAGTGATGCAAGTGAGCGTTCATGCATTGATGATGCTTTCACCATCACCACGAACAGTCAGCATTTCTTCATAACTCAAGTTAGCTCTTCCTAGCACTCTTTTCAGCAGATATTTCAAAATTCTTACGAGGCGTTCCCACCAACCACCCCACTATGCAACAATTGGAAGGCTGAACTTCCATTCAATAGCGTTTACAGCACCTTGCTTTCGAACCTGATTTCAAGCTAGCAGTTTCAGTGTATTTGCTACTCCACCAAAGTTTGTACCATTATCACAATGGGCAGCTCAGCATCTTCCTCAACGCGATACGAATTATTGAAGCGCCATAAAGAAACTTTCTGTCGTAGCGGCAGTGACAAGCACAAATATTAGTTATTACAGTTATAAAAGATTTTTTTAATCTAATTTATTATTATTCGTTTGAAAAAGATTCATACATTAAAAAATAACAAGGATTTAGTACATTCGTAGCACTCACTGTTCTGTTTCGTTTCAATAACCTTTGTTTGAGAAGTAAGACCGGCTACTGCACGGTGTAGGCTCCTCTTTCTCCTACTTTTGTCTATACGGGGCCCACGAGAACTACAATGAAGCAGAAGAAGATAACTACATCCATATGACTGAACAAAGGTTTTACGGGCCCCAGGACAAAATTAATTCTAGACCCCTTTCCAATGCTCAAAAAGTCTTATTTTCATATTTAGTGGAATATTTGAAGACCCTTTTTACAAAGGTGTCGTTTTTATATTGATATAAAGAAGTTAGTAGAAAGTTTTTCTTATTAAAACAAAACAATAATAAACGCTATATTTTTTAAGGAATTTTTGTCCAGCCTTCAGCGATTCCAGACCTTGGGACAATTATCTCACATCCCCTATGAGTACATCCTTGACTACATCATATGAAAATTGCATGCGTCATTTTCTTTAATTGTTCTAAAATTAGAAATGTCTACAACTTTTTCACTGATATTCTAATATTTCCAAATTTCTCATCGAGTTATGTGTACCTGGATTTACCCCACCTGCACCTTGTGCTAAATTCATCAGGCTTCTCCTGAGCACCTCTTGGATTGCATGGGACTCTCTAAGGAGGATCTCTTTAGAAATCCTCTCCTAGTCTTCGACTTCCTTTCAGTCAACGAACTCGTGGATCTTCTCTGACTCCGTCAGACAGTTAGGATAAGCAACAACAACCCCTCCAGTGGGTTAAAACCGAGTGGTTTGACTTTTTCTGGGAAAAAATCATGTATTAAAAAAGTAGTATTGCACACAGCAGATTGTAGCAAATTTAGCAGATTCCTTACGGATAAAGATTCAGGAAAAATCGACGCATTAGCTGCAACAATATTACATCTGAGGGGTTATAAAATTAAAAACGTTATCAAAATCAGTGTTATCGATTACGAGGTCATGCGCAATGCATTAGTTATTTAATTGAATATTAATTAAATGGTAATGTGCTTGTTATCATCGTTTCATTTTTAGCAAGAAATCTTATTCCTCTGACGAAGACCTTGTATTAAACGAATTTTTAATACTTTTGTATCACTATTTTGAATTTTAGATCAAAATTAGTGGGAAATATTATATTATATTTAGCAATTTAATACTTTGTGGTTACTTAATACAGAGTGAAACTCCGATGTCTTTTTCTGCATTAAAGGTAAAATATTCACGATTCACTTTTTCGTTTTTCAAATTTGCACTTGTTGTGATGAAAGAGACACAGTTATTCATCATTTAAATTTCTTTAGTTTACAAAATCGGAAATTATTAAATTTTTGAACATGAATGGAAAAGAAAAATCCTAACTACCGTAAACCGGGGCGAGTCTACCCATCCAGGGGCGAGTCTACCCATTTTAGTTTTATTTAATTTTTACTATTTTAAATTGCAAATAAATTTTTTTACCGACGGAGGACTTAGTTCAGACTCTAAGGAAGATGGCGCTGTAGTAGTTTGATCCGTTTTTATTTATTTGGTGTCTTTTTTACCGACCTGTTCAAACGTCTTTTGAGAGATTTGTATTGAAAATCAGCAAACTTTTAGTTGGTGCTCCGTAAGCATATTATTATTATTACTATTTTCACTTTGGTTAAGTGATAAACTTATCTAAGACTAAGATTACATTAATTTTATATGAAAAAAAACCAAAAAGAATGTAAGTTTCGCTGTTGTAAACAAAAAGCCAGAATTCGCGGGGCGAGTCTACCCATTCGTATTTAGTTTTAATAAAGCATAATAATATAATTTAAAACTTTGTTTATATTAAAATTAAGTCATTTTAAATGAATTTGAGTATATTATTTTAATTCTGCATTGATAAATTTATTATTAATAAGAAAATTTATAGGTTAAATATAAATGTAAATATAAAATATGTTTATTTTACCTATTTTTTCAATTTTTATATTACAAAATTAACTTTTTTTATTTAATGCAAGTTAAATAAATTATTATTTATTATTACAGACGGTTCGAAATTATATTCGCAAAACAAATGGATTTAAATGTTACAAAAAAATGCCATGATTTTTTTAATAATCTTTAATTATTATTATTTATTAATTATTTAATTGTAAATTTATATTAATTTTAATTTATTTTTATCAACAATAATCAGAAAAAAATGTTATTTTATAATGTTAATGATCATAAAAGCAAAACTGTGATCAAAATGTGATAATCGATCAAATACTCAATTTGTGTTATTTTATGAATAAAAAAATGGAATATATAATAAAGTTATGAATTTTACTTCATAAATATCCTATATAGTAACTAAAATAACAATTTAATAGTAAAATTTGATTATTTACAATGTTACCATTCATTTTAGTAGAATGGGTAGACTCGCCCCATACGAGAAATTTGTCAGCAGTTCTATGAAAATATACAGTAACAGCGTAACTGTTAATATTTTCTAAAATCAATTTCACAGCTTTAAAGAGGGATAAATAGTGATTCCGAAACACCTATTAAAAGCCTTTTTTCTTTAATATTTGTGAAAGTTTGACCACTTGAAAGTTGACAAACTGAAAAAATGGGTAGACTCGCCCCGGTTTACGGTACTTTTTTCAAATTTTTTATTTAAGATCAAATAAATTTCTAATAATGTAACAGATTTTTTTCGCAACTATTAGACGGCGGTTTTGATAATAAATAAATTGAAATAATTAGAGCTTCCAAAAAAATGCATAAAAGGCACATTGGTGTTCCATCTGAGCCCCCCAAATGGTTTAAGGAAATCTAAAATAAATTTCGAAGGTGGTAAATACAAAACATTTTTCTAAAATTGAATCCTCAGAGAATAATGTTCAATTGATTAATTTGAAATATGTGATCTTCAATCAAAGCACTTAACTACCCCCATTGTCCGAAGCTTTACTCAAAGAGCCCTTTTACTTATACTTTATGTATTTGCTTATATGTCTATCAAAAATGAACAAACAGAGAAATAAAGAGAATGCGATAAATAATGTGTCGAAAGTAAAGGCTTATAAGCAATCAGAATTACACAAGAAGCGGGAAAAGTTTGATGAGAAAGTTGAGGGAACCATTCATCATCAGTGTCAAAAGAAGTTTGTGTCTTGTTTATCGCACAACTTTTTTTTGTCTTCTGATTCTTGGCATCTGTTTCAGGCATCTGTATAATAATCTCAAAACTTAAAGGTTGGGAGAAAGGATATGACGCAAAATTATCCGATATAATTTTCTGATGAGAAACAGGTTGCTGACATGTTTGGAATACAATGCCATAAAATTTAATTAGTTTTTGTATACTATACAAATTGGCAGTTAAGCTATTGCCAATAAATGGAACACGCATGTAATAATATACTAATATTTTGCAATTCCTAAATATAATCATGCGTAACGCATTTAACAGAATAATATTGATAACGAGTACAAAACATTTGTTAACTATTGGTTTATTATCCATTTTGATGCCTGAAATTATTTTTATAGTCACACTTTTAATCATTACTTGTTTCGTAGTTAAACTGTCTCATTTGTTAGAATAACTAATCTCCCAAATACAATTTTAAATATGTTTAATATTCTATAAAAAAATTTCAACTAAGAAAGTACTAAAGTATGTTTTAATGAAATTTTTTACTATAAATCTAATTTTCTTTCCTTTTTGCAACATATTTTTGTGACTTTCATGTATTAATAGTAAAATATTTTTAAAATAAATTTAATTTTCTTTTGCAATCATTAAAATTTTTTCTTGATTTCAAATTAATTGGATAATTATTTAAACAAGTAATATTGGAAAAATATAAGAAATAAATATTTTTTTCAGAGTTAATTGCTTTTTACTTATAAACAATTACTGATTTGTTATTACATTGCGTTTTACTTCAGCAAAATTCATTAGTGTACATGTTATTTTATAGTTTAATATAGAGATTTTACATGTTATTTGCAAATCACAGATAAGAAAGGCTGAAAAATATTTTTTTAACCAAATTAAAAGGTATAACAATTTTTTTTTAAATATTTTAATTACATTCAAGAATTTTAAGTAGTCTGATTAACACTTAATAACAAAGCCTGCCTTACTCAAATAAAGAAGATAATAACAAAAAGGGTAGCAAGCAAGAGAATGCAATATTTATTTTCTTCGCCAAATTTTATGAGGTAGTAATGAATATTATGCAGGTTTCCGTATTAAAAACACACAAGTGCAGTAAAGTTGGAAGATTTCCAAATAAAAAATAATACACCTTTTTCAACTTTGAATAAAAAAAAAAACGTCTTCTCTACTCCATGCGTAAACAAAAAACAGGACTTTTAAAATTAATGAGAATAAACATAAATGACTTGAGTTGTAAAACAATATATTCCAGATTTATTTTTGTTTTTAAAATTTGTTTTTAAAATTATGAAGTAGTTGTTAAATATTAAATTGAGTTGCAGGATTTGTCGAAGAGACAAATGCAAATAACAATATTTATTATTCTTTGGGTTGTTCAATGTTTAATTTTATCATGGGTAAAGATTAACAAAGAGAATTTTACAACAAGGAGATCCTTCACTCGAATATTACGAGATAAAACCTTTCTTAAGTAAAAAATCTGTTACCCTAGAAAACACCGAAAACTTCACCATGGTCAGACCGAAGAAAACGGGAATTTCTCTGAAAATGCCTTTACGATTAGAAACGAAATAGCTTTTCTAAATAAATGTAAAAAGAATACAATACTTTAATTATTTACCACTCAAATATTAGGCACACTTTAGTTTTTTTAAGAATGCGTAGAAACCAACCATAAATTCATTTTTATTCATTTAATTATATTTTAATCATTTTTAGTAGTTTCATTTAACTATAGAAGATACATTACTGAATAATTGCTTAGGATGGACAATCATAGCAACTACTGCAATCACACAATTGAAGGTAGGAAAATGTGAAAATTAACATAAGTGCGAGATACAGTAGGACGTGTTTTGCTTAAGCAAATTGAAGGAGAGGAGGTTGTCGAACTGGTTTGTCACATGACAGTGCTGAAAAGAGATACAAAGGATTTAACGCATATTGGGCGTTTTTGCTCAAAATCAAAGTTGAACGAAAGCAATCAATTCACGGACTTAGATATAAGTATCGACTATGCCAACTTTCATCTATCAAAAGGTACCTCTAGACGGAATTAATTTAACATATCTGATATATAAGGGAATTGGTATTTAATATTTTTAGTGGTAGCTCCCCTTCCAGAATTTTATCTCTGATAGAATTCGATGAACGAATAACACTAGTTGATTAATGCTGCTTATTTATTTATTTATTATTTATTTTTTTCATCTAAACGACTCAATTTTTAATTCGCATTTCCTTGTCAATTTTTGATGCGCCTTCCTGACGTTATTTAGGTAATTATATGTGTGTGGTCGAATTTTCGTAAAGATTGAAAAAGGCCGAAAAATAATAGATATTGTCAAGGAGTTCGACGCCTGTCACATTGTTGTTTCAAGGCTTTGGAAATCATTTCAAACAACTGGAGAGTGAAGCAGACATCACGGGAGAAGTCGTGTTCCATGTATGAAGCCTGCAAAATACAGGTACATATTTCTATCGACAAAAAGAAACCGGCTAAGTACAGCCAGCTAGGTAGCAAATAAGTTTCATGCTGCTCAACACCTCCTAGAAGTAGGAAGGCCTCAGCACGGATCAATTTAGTAGTCCGATGGACTGCGCAGTAGATGAAAAATAAGAAAGATGTCATTACGTTCGGGGTACTAAGCTGCGCAGTGGTTGAAAATACGAAATATGTCATTACGTTTGGACTACTAAAGGATATTTATGGTAACCCGTGATGAAGCCTTCTCTTTTCTAGGAGGTGCTGTGCTGCTACTGACAAGCCGATCTCCTGAAAAACTGTAGCCAGACTCTTGCAAACACGAGGATGATACGTCCATCTACGTGTTGTGTGCATACCATTATCTAGACGTCAACGTAATGTCTGTTAGCAATAGTGCCCTCAGTATCGCTGCTGGAGCGAAGAGGACTGGTACTATTCTCAGATGAGAGTGCGTTCTGTCTCTCGTCTGATTGTTCACGCCGATTAATCTAACCAAAGATTTGTAGTGTGGGAAAGCATACTCGTCGACGAATGCTGGAAGTGCACGCATGTCTTTCTTACAAGGAATGGAACGATATCCAATGTGTAGTGTCATTGTATGAGTTGGCATTATGATTAATAGCCGAACACCCATCGGTAGTCTTCCAACGAAGACTATGACTTGCCAAGGCTACGTTAAAGATATTCTGCTACCTCATGTTTATTCCGTGGTGCTGTCTGGGATATTTTTTTTATGAGCGACAAAGCAACATGTCATCGAACAGTCGCTGTCGAGGAAGGAGTGTGCAAGTAGCGAGAAAATTAAACACCTTATATAGCCTTGTAGCACCTTGTTGCTGGTTAGAGAATTCTTTGCAATAAACAAGGACACCCTCACTCTTGCATTAACAGAGGAATGTTACAAATTTCCCCTACAGCTGACGAATGTTCTTATGTAAAACATGCCTCAACGTCTGGAAACTTGCATCATCCTCCATGGTGGTTATACCCTTTATTGACATCTTACTCCAGGATACCTACAAACGGTATTTGCATTTTTTTCATTTTCACTTTTTCACCACAAAACGATTATTTAGTTTCTTTTTTTGCACATTTCAAACCTTTTTAATTTCCGAGCACAGAAAAATATGTTATTATACATGTCGTAACATTCTTGCCGTCAGGCTAACCGTGGGACTTTCTCGTGGTCTTCCTCTCCATGTAACGAAAATGAGGGTTAGTTCCATCAAAAAGTCCTCCACGAAGGCAAATTTCTCCCAATACTCGATCCAACAGTTCCCTTGTCTTCTGGTTTGGGTTCAAAATTACAAGGCTACGGAGTTAAACATAAGAAGTCGTAAACCCAAAAAACAATTGGGTTGGTAGTTCAAAGGCGGTTATTAAAAAAACAAAGATTAAAATAAATAAAGATAGAGTAGACGATGGTTTTAAAGGAGGGTTCACATATGCGTTTATAATTGGTCAAAACAGCAGTAAATTGTTTTATGAGTACGACATTTAGTGATTAGAGCCATACTGGAGCATTTTCCTACACGATTGCTCATAATAGTTTTCATTTTCTTTAAATTAGCTTAATTAAAGAGCCCTTGAATTGTTATTTACAGACTTAACCTGCTTCATAAAAAAAAACTCATTTATCACACCATTAATAATTTATATACTAACTATAGTATGAATAAAAATTAATATTTATTTCTAATTCATACTATAGGGTGTCAACAAATGAAAGAGGTGATAGATGAGTTAAGAGTGTTGCTGAAAATTGTAAAGGAATACTTGAAACTTTAATGACAGTGTTCCGCGTCTTCAAGCATTTGATCAAAATGTCAACTGCAAGTCTCATTCCTATCCTATTTGCTTTACAAAAGGGATTTAGGGTTTGATAGCTTAAGGAACAGAAAGCGAACGTATTTAATGTATATTTTACATTAAATTTAAGTCTTAATCAAATCTAAATAATTGTACTGTTTTAGTTAGTCGTCTGATATCAAACTTCTTTTATAAAGCAAATATATGTGTGACCTTAAATCGTAATGTTACCTCCCGCTTTTAAATAAATATCCATAATAATAAAGGAAGATTATATATGGGCTTATGTGATCTTAGTCTTGCTATCAATGCTTAATTCAGTTTGCTGTGTCATTAATATGCATTCAATACATCCTAGCCTTAACACAACATATATATTAACATATATATGCTTAATGTAACATATTTTAATAACAGTTAACTATTAATAATTTCAAAATAAGTACATTTTACAATTCTTTTTTTTTATATTCATAGAAACTTGGAACAAAAATCTTACGCTTAAAAAATATTAATAACTAACTACGCATAAATACTTTCAATGATCGGTGAAGGCCAAGTTTGAGATGCTATGGAACGTTTAAAATAGTCCATTAAATAATTCATGCTAATTTTCTTTTCTCTTTAGCTTTTCCTTCGATTTTCTGAAAGTCATTGTTAGATTAAACACTTGAAATTAATGTGATTAATGATCGCTGTGGGTACGTAGTACGTAATAGACACACATCAATGAAATCTTCAATAATGATACTATAATGCAGAATTTTAATGATACTATAATGCAGAATTTTAATTGAACACATTTTTCCAACATTTTTTCTTATTTTGTATTAATTTTGGTTTAAATAAATGAAAATTATTATATTTAGTATTTTAATAATTAATTCTTATGAAATACAGCATGAAGCACTGGTGACTTTTTCTGCGTAAAATGTAAAATCTTTCAAACGCTACTCACTTAATAATTTACGCTTATTTTCAGTTATTTAAACCTAAAAGAAACAATTATTTATAATTGATTATTTTTAAATTGACAAAACCAATTATCGATAAATTTTTGAACATGAATCAAAAAATAATCTACATATTATGGAATTTATATTTTAGTACAAATGTACTTCCGATAATCTAACAGATTTTTTAGTATTTATTTGACTGTTGTTTTACGAATAAAAATAGAAAAATATTTTCTTGCTTGTAAATTAGAGTCAGAAAAAATGCACATAAAAGGGACACCGGTGTCCAATCTGTGTCAAAGGGTTAATTTCTTCAATATTAATAAATAAATAACTCAATGATGGTACTAATAATAAATTTATGAATTAAATTGATCTGCTGATATGTAAATATTTTTTTCTTCAAATTTATTTTGAAAGATTTCTTTTCTCCACAAAATAGGAAAAGTTTAACAAGTAGGATATCACCAAAAACATATACATGTTTCTTAATGTAAAGTCAACAGTAAATGTGAAGAACATTTTCTATATATCCACCAGCATTGCAAAAATAAACGTGATTCTTACATCTTAAAACTAAATATTTTACATATTTTACATCTGAAACTAATACTTTGCATCTTAAAACTCAATGATTACCATTCGAAATCATATTTTTTTTCTTCGGAAGTATAATTAAAAATCAATCATAACATCAAAGTCAGCTTGTCAAACTCAAACTCAATCATAATTTGCTCTAGTTCATTCAGTAAAAAGTATTTCAGGTGATGTATAATTTAAAAAAAGCAAGTTTCCTTATATTTTTCGATTATTTCGATACTCCCCGCAGAAAAACACTTTCGGAGATGTTTTATTCCAATTTAAGCGAATCAAAATACAAAAATCTTTTATCTCCAAATGGAAATATATCATGTTACCCTTGGAAGCCATCTCTTATTCCCAGATCGAATATTCTTATTCAGCTGAATGTGGATATATGTATTCCCTAGTGTCGATCTGGAAATTCAGAACAAAAAAACCAATAGAACTAACGCTCTGCAGAATCGAGAAAAATATATCTCAATTCGGAATAAGAATGTTCAAGCGAATGATACCATTATCAAAGTTTATTGCTGCCATTTACTTCTGTAAACTGAAAGAAAAAAAAGAATGATAGATTAAATTTATCAAAATCTATAAAAAAGTAATTTGGAAATCGTATTTTATTTTGATAAAAATTTTTTGTTTTGGTTCAGAATAATATATATAATTGTTTAAATCTGATATGGTCTAAACTGTTCTAATTACAGATTATACTTTAAGATGGGTGATTAAATGTAGGATGTTAAAACCTTACATGTGTTTGAGCAATTCTGTTGTAATTCTTTAAATTTGCATGTTCTGTAGTCTGAAAAAAATCTTAAATTAAAGAAAAGAAAAATATTTTGTTTCGGTTCAGAATAATAACACAATTGTTTAAATCTGAAATGGTCAAAACTGTTCTAATTACACATTGTACTTTAAGATGCGTGATTAAATGTAGGATGTTAAAACCATACATGTATTTGAGCAATTCTGGTGTAATTCTTTAAATTTGCATGTTCTGTAGTCTGAAAAAAATCTTGAATTAACGAAAAGAAACGTTCAGGTCGTGTTAAGGAATAAAACCATTTATTTTACTGAAAAAAATTTAAAAATTTGGACGCCTAGTTTTTTAAGCAGACAAGTAAAGTTATTTTTCAATCAAACGAGCTATTTAACCAACTCTGCTATTTTAACAAAAATATTGTATAAAACAATTATGCCGTCATTGTTGCTAGTAGGAATCGTTAGGCGAAATTGGTTTTATCATTCAACGTTCAGATTCGAACCTGGGTTGCCTCATTGGGAGGAGAGTGCCCTGTCCCCTGAGCTACCGAAGCTCTATTTTTCGTTATGAAGAAAATTCCTAAGCTGTATTTACCTTGAAGGTTTTATTGAAATTATATTCAAGTTTAAAAACATATAAAACTAAAGTGAGCGCACCCCTATAAAATTGTATACCAACTTAATTTGCCATAATATTATATCTAAAGAATCATAATAATCCGGAAAAGTATCATTTTGCAATAATGTCGATACACAGTTTTACTGAAAAAATAACGTTCAATTGCTAAAAAATAAGAACAAGTTTAGAAAATAATCGGAAAATGATTTGAAAAATGGTTACGTTATCGTACAGTAAGCAAAAACTAGAATATGAAGACACGGTTTTATCCCGTTTATAATTAATGTGAAAAACTATAGAATTGTCTACCAACTTAATTTGCCATAATATTATATCTAAAGAAACATTATAATCCGGTAGAGTATCATTTTGCAATAATGTCGATACACAGTTTTACTGATAAATAACGTTCAATTGCTAAAATGTAAGAACAAGTTTAGAAAATAATCGGAAAATGATTTGAAAAATGGTTACGTTATCGTACAGTAAGCAAAAACTAGAATATGAAGACACGGTTTTATCCCGTTTATAATTAATGTGAAAAACTATAGAATTGTCTACCAACTTAATTTACCATAATATTATATCTAAAGAAACATAATAATCCGGTAGAGTATCATTTTGCAATAATGTCGATACACAGTTTTACTGAAAAAATAACATTCTATTGCTAAAAAGTAAGAACAAGTTTAGAAAATAATCGGAAAATGATTTGAAAAATGGTTACGCTATCGTACAGTAAACAAAAACTAGAATATGAAAAGACGGTTTTATCCCGTTTATAATTAATGTGAAAAACTATAGAATTGTCTACCAACTTAATTTGCCACAATATTATATCTAAAGAAACATAATAATCCGGTAGAGTATCATTTTGCAATAATGTCGATACACAGTTTTACTGAAAAAATAACGTTCTATTGCTAAAAAGTAAGAACAAGTATAGAAAATAATCGGAAAATGATTTGAAAAATGGTTACGTTATCGTACCGTAAACAAAAACTAAAATATGAAAAGACGGTTTTATCCCGCTTATAATTAATGTGAAAAACTATAGAATTGTCTACCAACTTAATTTCCCGTAATATTACATCTAAAGAAACATAATAATCCGATAGAGTATCATTTTGCAATAATGCCGATACACAGTTTTATTGAAAAAATAACGTTCAATTTCTAAAAAGTAAGAACAAGTATAGAAATTAATCGGAAAATGATTTAAAAAATCATGTTTACGTTATCGTACAGTAAACAAAAACTAGAATATGAAGTGACGGTTTTATCCCGTTTATAATTAAAATGAGAAACAGAGAAAAATCTTTTTATCAACAAAACAGCTTTAACTGTCAAATATACAAGGAAAGTAAAAAAAATGTATCTTATGCTTTGTTTCAGGAGTAACATTAAACTTTTATTTTTGGAATGAAAAAATTGCGTAACTACCTAGGATTAATTTTAAATTGTTTGAGTGTTCTCATTCTAAAAGAACATTAGCTTCAAAAGTTATGTCTCTTTTTTAAAAAAAAAATCAAACCGAATATAAAAATCCATTGACATCTATGATAAATTGTTTTCTGAACTATCCTAACATATTTTTGATGCTCCAAATCGATATTGGCCTTTATTTTTATCATGATACTTCGACCAAATGTTCTAACTAGTTTTGATAGAATCTTGGGGAACATTAGTAGCAAAAACATAAAAAAATAAAAAATAATCAACTGGGATAATTAATAAGCTATACAGAAAATATTTGAGAAAATATTAAGTTTGTTCTTTTTGCACCTCAGCAATTTCCAGTTCGAAATATTTTCTTGATAAGCTAGCCTGTTACGAAAATATCGAATTGCTCTTTAATCTAATTTAAAACATTTGTGTAGAAATTGCTTAAAATAGGCCATGACGTCTATTTGGAAGCTATAATGAAATCTTTGGCATCTCTTAAAAAGGGTTAAAATTAACTGAAGGCTGTGTTTCTGAAATTCTCTTTTTAAATCAATTACTTATATTTTTAAACATGTCTAAAGTCTATTTTGGTTAATAGCTTTCCATAACGTATTCGAAACCAAGCTAGAATCTCGGTGATCCTGACTCGAACCAGCCACAGCGCTGACGTAAAAAATATCCCCAACGGTATAAAGAACATGGCTTACAGTACCTTTGCAATCGGGCTAACCATGTTAATTTTTCATGGTTTAATTAAACATTTAAATCAAATGCCGGTTAGCTCTACCAATAATTCTTCCATGAAGGCTCGTTTGTTTCAATGCTTGATCCAGGGTTCAAAATCTTAAATCTATGGATTTGATCATTGATACTTGTAAACCAAAAAATGGATTGCCTATTCAGCACCAGTAATTTAAAAATATAAGTGCCATTTTATCAGAAAAAAAACTACGGAAATTAAAAAAAAAATACTTGATGTTCCTTGTTTTAGTTGCGTTTTAGAATTCTATAAAAATGTGTCATCTTGCTAGATCGCATAAATAAATAACAGTCATATATTTTCATCGCCGACCGGCCTGTGTAGGGGGCAGGTAACTGTCCTTGCATCAGAAAGGTCCTGGGTTCGAATCCCAGGCAAGGCAGGGATGTTTCTTTCTCTCTGTGTTCTATGTCCTTTCTCCATTGTGTGTGAATGTGACCCGCCCTATAAACGGGTTGTGTGAATGGCGTGGTAGAAGTCGAATTCCTGGCCATAGATGGCGCCACTGAAAAACAGGAACAATCGCACCTCCACTGCCTAAACAGGCATACGACCAAAAAAAAAATATTTCTATCTCCGTTAACATATTTGTTCTTTTTCAATGTGTTTTTTCTTCGTTTTTTTTAAGAAAAAATATTTTATTTGCTCCCAGAAAAAAAATAGTGAATGGTTATGATTCATATACAAATATAGGAGTAGTGAACTTAAATCACGTACCATAGAAAATTTCAAAGAATCTAACTTATTATCAGATACCTAAGGCTCGATTCTTTGTATCCTTACCGAACGTATCAGTAAAGGTGAACCCCAGTAATGCATCATACCATTCGACATTTAAATTAGTAAATGTCTAAACACTTTAAAATAAATAAGTATTTAAATTATTTTGAACAAATAAGCATTTGAATTATTTTAGACAAATAAACAATAAAATTATTTATGACTCGTAAGCATTTAAATGTATTTAAATTAGTAGCCATTTAAATGTTTTTAAATTAGTAGCTATTAGTAGTAATGATTTAATTGAGTTAAAATTATCAATTATTCAAATGTGTATTAAACTAGTAAGTATTTGTGTACTTTTACAATACTAAATACTTTTTTAATGTAATTTTCATTATCCAACCAAAAGTAACCATAAGGTTTATTTTCATTAAATGCCCTATTGCCTGAAATAAAAATTTATGTTAGGGTTTAAAATTTCGTAAATCTTAGGTAAAACCTAGGATCGATTAAATAATTTAAAACGAATTTATCAAAATACATTTATTAATGTTACAACATCATGTATTTTGACTTTCTAATTGAAAGAAAATTGTATTTTTTATTTTTAAATTTCTTTTTGATTCAATCCGTACATTTAATAAAATATATCTCTTTTCTTTTTTAAATTCTAGTTCAGATTTACGCCAAGAAGTAAAACTGGAATTCTCTATTTTTCTTTTTTTTCGCACGTTGGCGCTTCCTTTTCGTTTTGGAATGCACCTAAGTTATGGGTAACGTCTTTGAAAATATTTCCCTGACAGGAAATTTATTGAAGTCAAAAGACTCTGAAGAGAAAAGCATTAAAAGGCATTTCAAACAAAAACTATCTAAAGAACTGTAAAATGTAGAACTTCATTTTCTTTATCTTGACAGTTCAGGTTTTTTTAAAAAGGAAGCTGAAGTCAAAATAAATTTTTCTTTTCTTTTAATAATGTCTTTAAAGTTAAATTAAAGCAATGAAAAAAGCGTGAAATCCCAAATAGGCTGTATTTAAATCGATAAACTTTTTGAAGAGTAATAACAAGAAATATATTTCTAAACTAATTTTTTTCCTTATATTGAACATGTTTGCTGTCATTTTTTTAATAAATTATTCTTTTTCTCTCACAGAGACTATACAGATTTATTTATTATGATTTTTTCTTAAATTTGAATAAATGCAAAGAGGAACTATATAGTATAACTCTGGTAAGTCAGTTTATTTTCAATAAACTACCATAACAGTAGATGTGTATATTAAATTGCAATATAGTGTTTCGTGTAAGTAGAAGCAATGTAGCTAATCCAGCTGCGATTTAATTGCACATTGAAAACTCAGAAATTTTGGTTTTGAGAAACTTCTTACGGAATTATTGAGTTAGGAAAATTTCCAAGTCTTACTTCATGGATTTACTAAAAACCTTCTATATACTTATAACAAGATAAGAAAGTTTTAACGTACAAATGAGACAATTTTTAAATTATAACCTACATGGAAAAAAAATGTTGCAACATGGCCATACTGCTCGGTATTAATATTTTTGGTGCAAAAAGAACTCAGAATTTTGATTAATAAAACTGAAATATACGATATTTAAGTCATTTATTTGGTAATTTTTCTGTTCAGATGGTAATGATCTACCAGAAAACTGGTTTTTAAAATTATAGTTGTTATAAAAACACATTGAATAAAAAATACAAAACTGAAAAGTTGATTTAGCCGAATAAATAATTTTTACGCCATGCTCTAAGGTACTATGAAAAAATAACTAAATTTTACCAAATTTATCAAACTTTATCACATTTTGTAAAAACATATTTTATTGTTAATTTATTCTAAATCATTACCAAAGTACTTCGGTAAATATTATCGAGTTACTTTTTGGTGTTCCCGTAAAGGAAACACGGTAAATTGTAACATATTATGTTAGTTTCGACCATACCTTTTGCTCGAAGTAAAATTAGGAATTTTTTTGAGAGAAAATATTAACTATCGCAAAATATAATAAAATAATTATAATAATGTAAATATGTTAAGATAATTATCATAATATAATTATAATACAATTATAATAAAATATCAGCTTAGGAGACCTCCTTGAACATTTTTACTTTAGAATTTCTTAAAAAATGTCTCTCTACCTCTAAATATTAACTTGACAGACTCAAGAGTTGTTTACCAACTTTTATACTTTATTAAATGCTAGCACATCAGTTTCTAATATTTGTAACGATTAAATTAAAAAAAAAACACTATCAAATTTATTTCAATTGTTCACAAAGAGCAATTTTCACAATCATAATAAGTTATGCTTATTTTTAATACTCATTAGTCAAACTGTTTTTGATAAGAAAGTGTAAATATTCATTTACTTAGTTTTGGATAATACAGCATTATAAGACATTAAAAGCATGTTTTTAACATTTATAAAGCATCAATAAACAATAAATATCATTTAAAAATTTATGAGATCAAAAATAAAATTTTCTTTTCCAGTCGTTTTTTTTTTTTTAATTTAATGCTTACAACAGGGAAATATGGCATCTCTAATAATAATTCCATCAACTGGCATATTATTTTAAACAAAACATTTTCATATTTCATTTAAATATAAACTGTTAGTTAAGTATTTAAGAAAAATTAACACACGCGTATATTTTCTATAACTAATCACTTTGAACGCATTTTTTTTTTAAATTTTCAAATGGCGGAGAAATTATGAATAATCAAAGAACCTACACTGACTAGGGATTTCCTTGTTCAAACAAATTATATACTATTTCTTAAAAATAACTTTCAAATTTCTCTCTTTGATTTCTAAAATTCCCAAAACTTTAAATAAAAATACTTGGAAACCTCAAGAAAAATTAGCAATAAGCCTTTGCGATACCATTGGATAAATAAAAATTTTATTAACATCATTCATTATTTAAACACAAGCTAGCTTTCAACATATAATTTAAACATAAAAGAGTTTTTACAACTCATTTATATCGGAATTTTTAAATTTGAGAAACTTATTTCTCCAAACATTTTCAAAAAATATTTGTATCCTTTGATCTCAATTAGTTTTATCCTTTTAATAACATTATATTTTATCTCAAAGAGAATGTTTAAATAAAAGAGAAAATTGATTACCTTTTTTTTTGCCACAAAATCAGCTATTTGATTTCACTTTGATTTCTTTTTTTTTATCGGCATTTCCATTAAGTGGAAACATTAATTTAGCTGTTGTAAATGAAATTCCAGGTAAACAAGTCATAAAAAGAGAAATTGGTACATTTTGTGACAAATAAATAAATTAAAAACTTGTATTCGATGAATAGAAGCGAAACAATCAAAATACTTTGTATTCGGAAATGTTACGGTCTACTTCATTTTGCTAATGAGCAATAGATTAAGAGGATAAAAAAAAGCTGAGCGAAAATTATTATTTTTATATCTTTGTAAATGTACTCTAATATGAAAAAAAACTTGCAATTTATTCGCATTTTTTTATTTCCTTTTAGTTTTTAAAGAAGGGCTGAAACTGTCATTTTATTCAACAAAATAACTGGAAAAATTTTTGATTTCAACAAACACAAAATGGAAGTTGATTTCAAACAACAAAAAAAAAAATGTTTTTTTCAAACTATCAAGAGAAGTCCTATAATTAAAATATATTTTTCAAATGATATAATAGTTAAATTTTTAAAAAAAATATTGTTAATTTCTTTTTCTTTTAATTAAAGTGATGTATTTTTTTAAGTTCACCAAAGCGGATTTCACAAAGAAAGGAGAATAATTTTTTTCGCATTTGAAAAGTATTTGAAGATAAATTATTTAAAAAGCATTAGTATTAATTATAAAAATCTGTTAAGCATATTTCAACTCATGAATAATATTTCATATGACAATTTGATAGAAAAATTGCCATTCTAAATGAAAAATTTTAAGAGAAATTTTTTTTTCACAAATTTATGACTGTTTTTGAGCATAGGAGTCTTAAAGTTTATGCTAATGGCAACATAAAATCATAAAACGGAAAGTTATAAAAAATGAAAAAAAATTAATTTTATTTTTAAAAGTAAACTATTGCTCTTTGTTTTTACTTGCTTAAGAGAATGCAATATCTAAAAAAATTTTTATATCTTCTTCAAAAACTAGCATTATTAAAACGGACCATGACATTTTGCACCACAAATTTGCACTGCAATTCTTTTTCTTTTTTAACTTTAAGTTAAAATTATTAATAAAAGATCTACTCACATGATAAATATAGAGGAAGGTTACCCCTACTTTAATATTAAACGAGAAACAATGCTGAAATTCTGATTACTCAAACTGCAAACAACATACATTTTCTTTCTTAAAAAGTGTAACACGTAGATTCGCTTTTCAGAAGGAAAAAAAAGATTTTCCATTTTTTTAACTAAAAAATCTAAAAAAAATAAGTTTATTAGTTCCATTTTTAAATTCCAATCATTTTTACAAGTTGGTAGAGAAATAAAACCATGAATAATCCATTTATCTTTTTTCCTTTTTCTTTCCTTGGTAAATTTAAAAAAGTCTTAATCGAAATTTAATGAGGATTTATTTTTTGCGTTATGATTTTCAAAACGAATAAAACAGTAGTTCCAACACACGTCTTTTTTAACTGCTTGTCTTGAACTTTTCTCCACAATAGTGGTTACAGTTTTTCGTTACGATTTCGATTTTTTCTTCTATTTTCAAATAACGTATTTTAAATTACATTATTTTTTTCCTTCCCTATCAAACTTCTTCTACACGCATTTAATAGAAAATGTAAATATTTGTATAGAAAAAAAAGCCGTACCATTAGTACATTCATTAAAAAAATTTTCTCGAGAGAAATAACTAATTCATCCAAATCATATTTCTTGATGTTCCATTTTTTTGTGAAAAAAGAAGGAATAAGTATAAATATTTAGGTTGCGGATATATGCGAAGATATGTTTGCGTTGTGAGACGACATTTTATTGTAAGCTTTAGAGAATAAAGTTTTATTTTTTGTATAATATATATATATATATATATATATATATATATATATAATAAAAAAATTATAAATACTTTTGTATTAATTAAAGAATTAAAACTCTTTCGGTTTCATAAAATGTCTTTGTTAAAGAGTAAGCGTAGAGATATTCTATTTTGGGAATTCAAGGCTGAAGACATACCATTGAATAATAATTAGATTTATATTTCAAAGGAGGAGTTATTTTTAGAATCTTGTCCCTCTTTCACTTCCATATTAGGAAGCATTAAATGATTTTCCATAATGCGTAGAGTTACAAAGGTACGTACGACTGGAACCTAATTACACCAATCTCTGTACTATTTAAAGCGGGAGCGAAGGTTTTCGCATGACTCTTGCTGAATAACATGTTCCAATAAACATCTGCCGGAAGCATCTGGAGATTTGTCCACACCCCCTCCCTTGTGGAGTGGAGATGTAAACTGTTGTGACCACCAGCTATCTTTAAATAAAGCTTTTAATAACGTATCATGGCTTTCGATTGCATATTTAAAGATGGATACAACCATAATAACAGGGATGTAGCCCTGTTATTATATATATATATATATATATATATATATATATATATATATATATATATATATATATATATATATATATATATATATATATATATATATATAATGATTTTTTAGTAAATTAGTATTGAGAGCAACATGATTAACGAGTCCAGTTTCGGCATGATATTTTATTTAGCTAAACGATGGTGAAATAGCAGTTTAACCCCTCTCCAGACGGAGAGGGAGAGACAGAGTTCCAGTCAGATCCGACGGAGTTTAGTTGGTAAACATTATACACCAAAAAGTCACGCAAAAACATTGCTCCTGCATTTTATAGGATGATTTTTAGTTGTAAAGAGGCCCAGTCATATGCCTTTTTCTGTGTATTCTTACGCCTCATCAATTTATTTATTACTCAAAGCAAATCGTTTAATCTTTCCTTATATGGAAGTGAAAGATCTTAAAATAACTTCTCTTTTGACGTATTAATCTAATTATTATTCATTGGCATGTTTTTAGCCTTGAAGTCCCAAAATAGAATTTCTACCCTTATCCTTTACTAAAGATATTTAATGAAAAGGAATGAAGTTTTAATGCTTTTATTAATACAAAAGTATTTAATTTTTGTATTACATCCCCCCCCAAAAAAAATTTTGGTAAGCCAAAAAAAAATAATAAAATTAAGAATACTATGAATATATACTTTATGATGGTATGACTGTCCTCTTTCCTACTATAAATAACCTTTTTCCAATATGTGAAAAAAATTATTTACAGCAACAACAATAAAAACATAATAATACAATTTATCTATTTAGTGAACTAAACAGAAAGAAAAATTTAAACATTTTATATAACTATTATAAAATAACTTTTCAAAAATTTTCACACAAAAATATACAAAATTTTTATGTAAAACGACCTGGACAACAATTGTCATTTAATCAGAATTTAAGATTCTGTATGATTAAAAAAAAATATTCACAATTTTTATGTGAAAGAGATGGACAACTAAGTGTCATTTAATCAGAATTTAATATTCTGTATGGTTAATGGGGTTTTTTACTTGATGAAATTCTGTATTCCCCGTTAAAATGGAGGAAAACAGAATTTCATGAAGCACTGTGTAATTGAGAGATCCAGACTGGATAAAACAAAAATAGTTTAGTAAGTTTTTTCTCACTGTGTTGAGAAAAAAAAAGTTCATGTAACTTCGCCCTCACTCCTAACTGATGCTGAGGTAAACATCTCCACAAAACGCGATTCGGATCTCTCAAAAAATATAGGGATTACTTCTTCCCTTGAAGAAAGAAAAAATTTTCTGTTGGTGACTATTCATGATTTAATTTCAACATTTGTGGGTTGTGATATTTCCTAAGTTTTGAAATATGTACTATTTCAAAATTTTGTTTACTTAAATTATTCTTTTTATTTATTTTGTAATTAACTTCTGAAATTTTTTGAAGAATTTTATACGGTCCACTAAAAGGAGGTGACAACTTCCTCGTATTAGGATAAGTAAATTCTTCAAACAGAACTAATTCATCATTTTTAAAGTCTATATCTAAAAATCTAGAATCATAATAAATCTTATTTCTTTCATGATATTCTCTAGTTCTTTGAATTGCTATTTTCTTAGCTTCTTCTACAGGTGGATAGACTTTTTCATTTAAGGGATTTTCGTAGGGGAGTCTACCATGCATGAGGTATGCAGGTAATGATTTTTTAGTAAATTAGTATTGAGAGCAACATGATTAACGAGTCCAGTTTCGGCATGATATTTTATTTAGCTAAACGATGGTGAAATAGCAGTTTAACCCCTCTCCAGACGGAGAGGGAGAGACAGAGTTCCAGTCAGATCCGACGGAGTTTAGTTGGTAAACATTATACACCAAAAAGTCACGCAAAAACATTGCTCCTGCATTTTATAGGATGATTTTTAGTTGTAAAGAGGCCCAGTCATATGCCTTTTTCTGTGTATTCTTACGCCTCATCAATTTATTTATTACTCAAAGCAAATCGTTTAATCTTTCCTTATATGGAAGTGAAAGATCTTAAAATAACTTCTCTTTTGAAGTATTAATCTAATTATTATTCATTGGCATGTTTTTAGCCTTGAAGTCCCAAAATAGAATTTCTACCCTTATCCTTTACTAAAGATATTTAATGAAAAGGAATGAAGTTTTAATGCTTTTATTAATACAAAAGTATTTAATTTTTGTATTACATACATATATACATATATTACTTATTGTGCACACTTATTTTTTTATTTTATATTGCGAAAAAAACTAACATTGTTTTCGTTATGAGGCAATTCTATAAATGAAAAAAAAAACTCATTGTACTAGCAATGTTAAATTATGATAATGAGTATTTCTTTCTGTTATGTTTAATAAATTTTAATACAAATGTTTTAATTTAAGTTTTGAGACATAATAAAGAGAAACAATGGCACTTTCACCATGCAGGGAAATTTATTGCTGCCATAAAGAAACACTCACACTCGAGGAAATCCAAAAAGAATAAATGGTAAAAGACTGCCATTAAATCCTTCCGAATCCTATGTATAAAAGTATCATTAAAGGGATAATGTAATCTAGGTATTTTTCTTTTTAATTACAGTTTTTCTTCACTTCGAATAAAATATCTAAACCATCATCGTTCATCCATAGATTGTAGACAAAATTTGATAATGTCTCCCTTTTCTATTTAAATATTTGTTCAAAGAATTAAAATCGTTAAAAAAGTGTAATTGTGTGTATACTACCAGACACAATTTTTTTCATTTGCATTTTATTCTCTTAACACCAGTATGCAAAACGCAAACCTTCGCTAAAATTAAATTGTTCTTGCAGTTTTCAGACATTTTTTGGTTCAACATTTTACACTTTTATTTTTTCAATACTTTTCCATTTAACTTTGAACCCAAATAAAAATGTTGGTATATTTAATCTTAAATTTTTATTATTTACATACAGAAAATGGCTTAATTGAAAAAGTTCAGGAATGTCCTATTGCACAACTTATACGATAAATTCACATTACAGTCAAAAACTTAGATTCTTCAAATCATACGAGAGAAATATAAAGCTATATTGTTATTATTTTTTTTTTGATATTGTTCCGTTAAAAAAGATCATGGGCGATGCATTGGCTTCGTGCTAAATCAGACACCAACTGTATATATGCAATGATACCTTATCACTTTTATCCAACCATGCATTTTTTTAAGAAGAAGATTACTATCAAATATTAAAATTTAGCTCGTTTTTTCTAAATGCACTTTACAGCTCTTCAAACGTAAATATGATTTTCAATTTAATTTGAATTTTATTAGTAATAACCTCCTAATTATTAAATAGTACTTAAAAAGTAGAATAAATATTATTTTGAAACTCATATCATCAAACAATAAACACGTCCAAGAAAAAATTCCTTCAGAAACATTTTTTTCTCAAAACGTAATTTTTTTCCCCGTGTTTCTCAAAAACTTCATCTTTTATCAAAATAGTTTTTGACTTCAAGCTGCTGTCTTCATTTATCTTTATCAGTTTAATTTCTTCTTTGAACCAAAACAAAACTTACAGATAGCGTAATTTAATAACTTTTGATGAAGGCATCTCCGAGGGATGGAAAAAAAATCAAACTAATGAGTGAAGACAAGACAACAAAGATTACAGAAAATATCTACCGAAAAAGTTTTTTTTTTCTCTCAACACAAGAAGAAACAATTGAAACGAACACGTAAAAAGATCTATACTGATAATGAAGGAAATTAAATTTATCTGAACATTGCATTGGATTTGGTAAATTCATTAGAAATTAGATTTAAGGAAAAAAACAAAAATCCACACATTATTTTTTGCATTATAATACACTAAAAAAAACCGAAATGGTGAACTGATGGTTTGTAAGTAAAAATAAATATTATGAATATATTTGTACTAGATAATACAGTACAGAACCCGTTATCCGGAAACCAAAAAACCGGAACGAAATTCGGTAAATTTTCCCGCCATTTTTAATAACAAAATTTTTTTTTCCTCATAAGATTTTAGGATTTTTCGTTCTTTTTTTAAAGATGTTTACCATACCATCATTTTGGAAATAATAATTAGTGTATTACTTCATCGTTTTTTCTTCTTTTTAAGATTATTTCCAATACTTTTTTTTCCAGTTGGATTTAACAATAAAAAAACGGCTTTTTGTAACGATTCAGAAAACCGGAAAAATCAGTTATCCGGAATAGCGATGGTCCCGATCGTTCCGGATAATCGGTTCCCTTCTGTACTATATAGGACTAGATAATAATACTAGACTAGATAGTAATACTAGATAAGTAGTACTAGATAATCTGATCAAAACTATTACTCCGCGTCTGTCATCTAGTAGTACATTTTATTCAATTCAATACTTGATTTTAAAACTGTGACTAAACATATCAGGACAAGTTTGCTTTCAGAAAATCAAAGATGCTACCTATACTCCTAAGCCATTATCACTTCTTTTTTTCACATGTTAATAAACTGATTTCATTTGTTCAAGAAATCCTATTTCATAACAAGCTATTTAATAGTTTACGCTAACTTCTATAAATGCACTTAAGTTTGTAAGTTCAATTTTCAAGGCAAGTTTAAAGTTCATGAAGCGATTATGCTTGGAATATTTTCCGCAATGTCAACTATTTCGGAGAAGCTCATAAGCACCAAAGACAGAGAATGGACAACAAGGGAAAAGCGTGTTGTGCGTAGTTGTTTACTAAATTTTCTGCCCCATTTTGAACAATCAGCCTTCTCAACTTTATAGAATAGAGCAGCTTGGAATGTTGAAAATTATATTAGAGTAATTTAGATTGAGTTTCCGGTACGTAAATATTAAATTCTTCATTACATTAGGTCTGAAGCAAAATTACTTAACAATTTATTTAACCTTACTATTAATTACTATTCATTTTACTATTACTCTACCTTACTATTTACTCTACTATTTACTTTACTTAAATTAAGAAATTCAACGATAATATTTAATTATGTTACTACTTTAAAACGTTTCAAAACAATTTAAGAGAACAAAAATATCCCTACATAATATTTTTCAATATTTTTTTTTTTAAATCGGTTTCTTTGTTACTTGGTAGTAAATATATATAACTCCTAATAATAACATTATTTTTTGTAATTTTCCGAAAATACTTTGAATGTATTGCGATGATCTAAGGTAAAGTTTTGAAGCTTATTTTCTATGAATTTACTGCAATGTGTATTCTTCCTACTTTACTTATTTTCTAAATAAGATTGTATAGCAGTAAGTAATATTTTGCAATACATGTTTTTAAAAAAATAATTTTTTGCTGCTTTGTTGTTTGTACATATGAAATCATGATAACTATCATTAACACTTTTTAACTACCATAAAATATTTTTAATGCATTAAGGAGATCTGAGGCACATCTTTCAAGCATTTTTAAAATAGATTTTATTGCAACGAATTCTTGCCATTTTTTAATAATAAAAAGTAAGTTCAAACCAAATACTTGTTCAAAAAAGTAGTTTGTTTGTTGCTTGGTAGTAAAAATATACTTACTATTAATTATAATTCTTTGAAATTTCCATAAAAGTTCTGCAATGCAAAGGGAATCTAAGACCTTTTTGAAATTCTTTTTTAAATTGAATTTTGTTGCAATGTTTATTTTATCTACTTTATAACAATAATAATCGTTTCTGTTGTTGCTTGATAGTAAATTTATAATTACTATTTGAATAATTATTTTTTTTAATTTTCATAAAATATTTGTAATATTCTTCCTACTCTATTTAATTTATTAAAAATATTTACCCTGATTAAATACGAATTTTTTTCACAGATTCGAGACATTTAAAATTTAAAAGGATTAAAAATATTTGCTTTTAATTTTCAGCCTGACCGAAAGCATTATACTTTAATATTACTTTTTTTTATAATTCATTAATTTTTACGCATATTTTGTCACTGTCAATAGCTAGAAGTCTTTGAAAAATATCTCAATTTAATTTTCATTTTATTATTATTTTTTTATTATTTATATTTTATTTTCAGTGAAATTTTTATCAAATTTAAAGAAAAATTTATCATTTTTTGAAGATAAATTTAAAGTAAAATAACTAAAATGTGAATAACCCCAATTCGATAGTATAATACTTTTTTAATCTCTTTATTTATTTAAATTTAAACAATATATCAATGTAAAATATTACAATAAACAGTATAACAATTTAAAACAATTTGATTATAAGGAAAAAGAATTAAAGCTTTAGCATAGAATGAAATTAAATAGAAAAAATTTAACGGAAACTTAGTTTTAACTCTAATAGAAATATAACTTTTTCACTTTTTTAAAGATAACTAATTCTATTATTTCTATACAATAAACAAAATCATGTTTTTTTATTTAACTGACCTTTTTAAAATTTGGTAAATTAAAATTCTAGACAATATTTTTTTTAATACAAAATATTTAAACACATTTTCTAAAATATTACAGCTTGAAATACTTTCTTTTTAAGTCTGGTAAGAAAGATGTTAATGTTTTTTAGGTTAAAATTTAAAAAGAAAATAATTTAATAATGTAGGAGTAATTTGCAGTAATAAAACAAAACTTCATATATCAATCCATTTTTAAATACGTCTTACTTCACTAAAATATTAGTTCATTAAAATAACACAAACAAATCTTTACTTTTCAAATATGATTACTGTTATTTATTTGATTATTATTAGTTTCTTGTCACACACCGTTAAACTCTAAATCAAACTTATACTTTGAAACTTAGTCAGTAACGCAAATTGTAATTTATGATCTGAGGGGTGGTAAAGAGTATACGCACAATAAAAACAAAATATATATACGAAAAATTGCGTAAATATTATTCGTATTTAAAATTAATTATTTAAAATTTCATTCATTTTCTTCAATACAACGGTTTTTCATTGTAGTTGTGTATATATATATATATATATATATATATATATATATATATATATATATATATATATATATATATATATATATATATATATATATATATATATATATATTACTGATAACACTTTGACCCCGTATATGTTAAAGCATCGAAAGAAGACATCTTCAATCTCCCAAATGCAAATCGAGGAAGTTTTGTAATGACTTAGAGGAGAATAATTTCATGATCCATTAGTGCTTCAAACTCGAGATGCGGTAATGCGTTCACTGCATTTATATAACTCCTCTGAAGTTAAAGTTAGTCTAGGTATAATAAAATTTTTGAAACATATACCCGAAATGGTGTCAAATTTTACTTTTATACGATGAGTAAACATGATCAAGATTTTCTCTTATAATATTGAACTGAAAACTTAATTAATTAAGCAAACTTTGAAAACTTACGCTAAGGGGATGTTTGAAAAGAAATACTCCTTATGTCAAAAATACTTTACGAAAACTAAACTCCAGATTCCCTTATAATATTTTAGATTCCTCTATAATAATTCAGATATTAGTATTAATTGTCATAAATTAAGTTTGAAAATTAACCTCTTTTTGTTTTTTTTTTTGTTTTTTCGTTTATCGTTTTAGTCTTTTGCTTCCAAATAGGGCTCGAAAATACAATATTTGTACTTCAAACACTGTCTGATAATAGTATAAGATATGATTCAAGAGAAACGAATGATCAAAATGAGTTCATGTTTAAAAAAATATGTATATTCTTGCTAATTTATTTTACCATTTTTCGAAACCATCTCTTAGTAAAGCATTAGGCACTGTTGGACTAGGGCTAAAGGTTGATTGAGATACTTATTAGAAGCAGAATATAATATACATATTTTTCAGATATTTAAAAAAAATTTAATTTTTTGCAATTAAAGTTTGAATTTTAAGTTTAAATTTGTTGAGTGCATTCTAGATTTAAATTGAGTACAAAAGTGTTGTAGTTAAGTGCTGACTCTAGTTGAGTGTAAAATATTCCATTCTATATTTTAAAAAAAACTTGGATTCAATTAATAGAAAGACAAAAGGTTCATATTTAAAGCTGGCAACTGTAACAATCATTATTTTCCTGTATTCTTTTGCAAACAATTACAGTTCCTGGCCAAATTGTTAGAGTCTGTGTAAAATCTTTATTGTCTGGTGATACTCTACAGCTTTATTGCTTTTACGCGACTGAAACCGGTTTGCTCTTGTTTACGTTCGTGTATCAATTGGTTAAATTAGGCGATATATAATATAAATCAGGCGATTGGATAAATTAGACGATATATTAAATAAATGTAACATATTTATTATATCAGTCATTATAATAGTAGACTACAATAATTAGACCAAATTATTAGAAGCGCTGTAGTGTTTCAATAATTACATTATTTGCACGAGTTTTCATGCAATGCTTTTATATTTCAACATACATGTAATGGGATTTTATTCAGGAGATTTTTTATATACTTTCTATTTCCATTTATTTTTAACGTATTGTATTACAATGTTAACCAATTTATATACGAAAGTAAACAAGTGCAAACCAGTTTCAATCGTGTAAAAACAATAAAGCTGTATAGTATCACCTGATAATTAAGATTTTACATAAAATCGTATAGTGCGTCGAATAATTTAGCAAGGGACTGTTGGGCAAAATCTCAACACGTCAACTTTGAAATTTTCGGAAGCGAAGATATTTACCTTACGATGTAAAAAAGTGTGATCTTTGTGTAAAACATTTTCCATGGTATCATTTTCGATGTTCAGAGCTTTCACCAGTTTTCACATTGTAGTAAACATGGCATAGCGCCTAAGCGAATTTGTTTCAGAAAAACCCAAAAAATATTTTGTAAATGATTACTTTATAGCATGTTTATACCGAATAGAGCATTTTTATAAACATCAAAGGCTTTTGTTACGCCTTACGCAGCTGATTGATTAATAAAATTGTGTGTTTTTTTAGTCCAGTAAATTTGACGAATAATTAGTGTTTATTTCAACTATTTAACTAAATTCGTATGTAAAATGATGATAGGGCAATTTTTAAACTTATAAACTTTTGGACCATTATTTGATTTTGAAATTGGATAATTGTGCAATTCCTAGATGCTGCTAATATCACGGCCAAGATAGCAGTTTGTTTGCATGAAGTGCATTGGGGAAATAAGAGTCTCGTCAATTTTAATTGACAAGCTGATCAATGTCAAGGAAGTATCAATCTTCCTTAATGATTCATAAAAATACTGATCGTGGTTGATTATTTGCCAAGTAATTCCATTCTTTTTGTCAGATTGATTTGACAAACTGCTCACATAAACTGTCGTAAAATGCATGCATGTCCATTTTTAGTTGTATAAAAATTATATTTATGTCCTCATAAGATTTACATAAATCTGTCAACTGTATAAAATAATTTTATAATATTCTTCTATTCATTCTGGTTTTGTAGGAATTTATGTTAATATTCTGTCTATGCTGGGTGTGTGTTTTATTAATGGACTAATTTTATTTCAAGACGTATTGTATAGATGATGCATCTTAAATTAATGCTTCTTGGTCTTGGTCACGATGCAATCTTTAAATGCTTTTTAGATTGCATCGTGAAATTATTGATTCTTAAGTGTATCATATCTACATACTATAACAGGGTGGCGGCTACTCTACACCAAGTAGTGTAAACGAACATTCCTACACCGGAAATTATTCGTGGTCTTGGTGTCGTGGAACTTTTAAGGAAACACCACTTTAAGTAGTAAAGTAGTAGCCATCGTTTTTTTAAGAATAAAGGGAATCTGCGAGTTTCGGTCTTTAAGAAAAAATATATACTGTATGTATTTCGAATAATTATAATTTGTATATCTTTATAAATATCGAAGTAGTGAATTTATATATTTCGTGAACAGATATTTTTGTTCATAATTTTATTTTAATGATAAAAAAAGCATCTAAATTTTTGAGGCAAACTGTTATGGTCACTGTTAAAAATTCCTCATTTTTAGGAGAGGAACCAAAATAATTTATTTATTTATTTTATTGAATTTTTTTTTAAATATTGTAGTCTCCAAAACATGTGAAAACAATCAACAATAATTCATTTTAATGAAATGTAAAAATTAATCATTTCTTAAGCGTCTCTTAATAATTTTATGATGCCATTAAGTCCAGGCTTCAAAGCTTTTATACTTTATGACCGTCATGAATTTGCTAAAAAATTTCTGTAGACTAAACTGAACTTTTTTGTTTTCTGAAGTTGGATTTTATTTTCTAAGGTAACTTTATAAGGTGATTTGAGAAATGAAAGAATATTTTTTTAGAAATATTGCTTTATTCAATACATTAACAATTGTATTGTGAGAAAAGTAAAATGTTTTGGGGATAAGCTATTATAGAAAACATGCATTATAATATTTCAAAACAATTGTTTAAATAATAAAAATATTCTCAATAAGGAAATTCAATGTGTTATAATTTTGATTCAATTAAGCATTTTTTCAAAAAAAATATTGAATATGCAGAACAAAGTTACCATCATAGTGTTTGAAACTTTTTGCCTCAAGTTGGTAAGATACTCATTTGATAGGATCTTTATTTCTAGAAACGCCTACGCACATAGATAACAAAAGATTCTTTAGAATTCGTATGGATAAGAAATTTAACTATCTTATGTGATGTTGGTAATTTAATAGTATAGGTTAATGTTGAATGCTTTTTTTTCCATTTTCTCATAGTTTTATTTTGTTATTTGGTTCTTTCTTGTCTTTCTAGGTCCTTATCAGTTTGAAAAGAATATTAGAATTACGTGGGAGGTATCTAACTGAACAATATATGAGGTAGATTAATTTTTGATCATAGATTTATTCGTTTTATTTATATTATCTTTATTTTTATCTCTTGAATGTCTACAATTGTTTTCAAAATTAAGGAAATAATATATAACCCTAAACTTTGTCTATGCATTATTTTGAACTATATATTTAAATGATTATAAAAAATTAATTGATCGAAATCTTTGTATATAATTTGAATGACAGATTTTCCTATGCCTAAAAATTCAACAGAAAATGCGTTTCATGTCGTCGCTAATCACCATTAATAATTTTCAGATGATAAAAAAACTAGTAATATCAGTTTTTCCCTTCAAACTTCGGAATTTCAATAATGATTAAAGCAAAAATAAAAATTTGAAAGAAAAAAAAGATTTTTGTACTGTCAAATGTTATTGTATTAAATAAATTATCATAAAAGAGAAAGAAAACTTTATTGAAAACTACATAATATTTTAAATATTAATATAATATTAATAACTAATATATATATATATATATATTAATTAGCCATCATACGTTCTAAACAGGTTTATTTAAATATAGGCTGGTAATGCTAACAATTCACGTCCCCTCTCCTGCAAAGGAGGGGGAGTGGACAAGACTCCGGACAATTCCTGAACAGCTTATCAGGATCACATAATTATGAAAAGGACACGCAAAACAATGCGTTCTTACGTTTTATACCAACATAGATTTGAAGTAAAAAGGCACATTCGTACATTCCTTGTAACCTTACGCATTAAGGAAAATCATTTCTGCTTCCTTACATGGAATTGAAAAAGGGAACGATTCTAAAAATAACTCTTCCCTTGAAATATAAATCTATTTATATTTCAATGGTATGCTTTCAGCCTTGAATTCCCAAAATAGAATCTCTCTACGCTTATTCTTTAACAAAGACATTTTATGAAAACGAAAGAGATTTAATTCTTTTATTAATACAAAAGTATTTACTTTTTGTATTACGTATATATATATATATATATATATATATATAAACTGCTGTTTGTAGAAAATGCAACACCATGAAAGAATCATCAGAATCAAATGAAATTTAATGCAGAAACGACTTGTACTGATACAAATAAATGATGAAATTTTCAAAACAAAAGAAACAAATTAAGCGTCCGAAATCAGTATTTGGTGCAGCCACCACGCGCTGTAATAAGTGCTGCTATACGACGTGGCATGGAGTCAAACAGATGTTGAATATCTGCTTGAGGAAGAGAATTCCATATCGCTTGTATGCGCAACCAAAGTTCGTCTTTGGAAACTGCAGGACGCGGATCACGAGTGAGACGCCGACCAACCATATCCCACACGTGCTCAATAGGCGACATATCCGGCGAATAAGCAGGCCAAGGAAGAAGTTGCATGCGTTGTGCTGAACAGAAGTCTCTAACAGTCCGCGCAACATGTGGGCGTGCATTATCCTGCTGAAAGATAGCTCCAGGGATGCCTTGAAGGAAAGGAACGACTTCGGGCTGTAGCACTTCACGGACGTATCTGTTGCTATTGAGATTACCCTCAATTCGTATCAAATTGGATCGTCCATGATACGAAATCGCACCCCAGACCATAACTCCGGGTGTTCGACCACTATGTCGTTCAATAATACACTCAGGAAGGCAGCGTTGACCGGCATAACGTCTAACACGAACACGGCCATCATGGGTCCACAAATTGAAGCGTGATTCATCTGAAAAGACAACTTGGTGCCAATCAGCTCGCCAGTCTCTGTGCTCAAGAGCCCACTGCCGACGCAGCCGTCGATGATCCGCCGTGAGGGGAATCCTGTATAATGGCACCCTTGCACGCAATCCACGGCGCAGCAGACGACGACGAATTGACGAAGCCGACAATTGTACACCTGTAGCAGTAGACCAATGTGCTGCCAGCTGCCTGGAGGAAGCTGTGCGATCATTCACCGCCATGCGGAGCAGGTGTCGATCATCGCGCTCTGACGTCACCTTCTGTCGTCCAGTGCCTGTTTTTCGAGTTGTTCGGTGCTCGTCGGTCCACTGCTTCCAAACTCGCATCACTGTGGAACTGTTCCGCTGCATACGAGCTGCTATTGCGCGATAGGAAAATCCTCCTTCTCGAAGGCCGATTATCCTCCCTCGTTCAAACTCGTAAGTTGCTTGAATTTCTTATTCTTCCGTCGTGGAGGCATACTCAGGTCTCACTAAACGTTTGCCACTAACAAATAATCATAGACTATTTTCAACGTCCCGCTACAGCACTTTATTTATACGCTTTCAGCATCAATTCAGAGGGCGCTGCGCGCGCCACGCACGCGCGATGGCTCTGAAACTTTATTAATTTGCATAATATCCTATAATTGACATTTGCTGCGAATTTCATTTGATACTGATGATTCCTTCATGGTGTTGCATTTTCTACAAACAGCAGTTTATATACACCGGAGAGCCATTACATTATGACCACCCTGCTAATAACATGTAGGGCCACCTTTAGCCCTCAAAACTGCTAGCATCCGCCGAGGCATTGATTCCACAAGGTGCTGATAGGTATTCTGAAGTATCTAGTACCAAGCGCTCACCAACTGGTCCTGCAATTCCCTCACCTTGCAAGGGGGTAGCGTGGCAGCACTAATTATTTGGTTTTCCAAGTAGGATCACAAATGCTCTATTGGATTATGGTCAGGTGAATAGGGGGACCAAGACATGACTTGAAAGTCACTGGAATGTTCCGCGAACCATGGTGTTATAAAAACATGTCATAGTGTAATGGCTCTTCGGTGTACTTATAATATTAATATTAATATAAATAAATAAAATATTAATAATTAAAATAAAAATAAAATCGGAAAAATAATTGTATAAAATAAATTATTGTAAAAGAGAAAGAAAACTTTATTGACAACTACATACTATTTTTTTTTAATTAATGAAAACATATTTTAAAAAACTATTGCAGTTAAATTTGATATCCAAATTTCTTTAAAGGAAAGCACTTGTATAGCTACTTTTTATTTACATTGTCATTAATTGTCGAGTTAAGAACGATTTCTCAATTTTTATATACAGTCAACTCTCACTTATACGCCTACCTTAAGAAACAAAAAAAGAAATTCATAAGTGTTGTTGCTGTTGCTTGTTGTTAATTTACGTCGCACTAGAGCTGCACAATGGGCTATTGGCGACGGTCTGGGAAACATCCCGGAGGATGATCCGAAGACATGCCATCACAATTTTGATCCTCTGCGGAGGGGATGGCGGCCCCGCTTCGGTAGCCCGACGACCTGCGCGCGAAGTCGAGCACTTTACGGTAGCACAGTTTAACGAGGACCAATACCGCACACCCTCGGTCCCTACGCAGACTGATCCAAGTAGTCACCCACCCGCACACTGACCGTAGCCAGTGATACTTGACTTCGGTGATCTGCTGGGAACCGTGTCTTAACGATCAGTCCACTGCGGGACAAATTCATAAGTGAAAGGGAAGCATAAGTGAAAAGCCTATTCAAAGCTCTAAAGCGCAAAATAAATTGCATTAAGAACATAAATTTAAAAAAAATATAAAGATTAAATGTTTTCGTTTACAATGCTTTGGTATGGCTATAAAAAGAAGAAAAAAGTGTAACGTACCAAATAATGATTTATTTCCTTAGAAAATAATCCATAATAGATTTTTGTTTCGCATGATAAAGGTGATTACTATTTTTAAAATAAAAATACAAAAAAAAATATAAAAAATGGCGCACAATAGAAATATTTATATTCTCAGAGCGATGCAGAAGAAAACGAAAATTATTTTCTATATAATGGGCATATCGTTATTTTTCTATATAATCAGCAGTACCCCTGATGTTATTCTAAGCGTGGGAGATTCTCATGGTCATCCTCTCCATGTAACGCAAATGCTTGTTAGTTCCATCAAAAAGTCCTCCACGAAGGCAGATTTCTCCCAATACTCGATTTAGGAGTTCTCTTGTCTTCTGGATTGGTTCAAACTTACAAGGCTACGGAGTTGAACATTAGTAGTCCTATACCCATAAAATCGAGTCGGCTGTTCAACGACGGTTATAAAAATTATGAAATATATAATCAGCAGGGACCTGTGAAAATCGTCACCATTGTTTGAAAATCAAGAAATGTTACTTGATTATAAATCTCATATTAAGTAAGTACCGTAAACCGGGGCGAGTCTACCCATTTTTTCAGTTTGTCAACTTTCAAGTGGTCAAACTTTTGTAAACATTAAAGAAAAAAGGCTTTTAATAGGTGTTTCGGAATCGCTATTTATCCCTCTTTAAAGCTGTGAAATCTATTTTAGAAAATATTAACAGTTACGCTGTTACTGTATATTTTCATAGAACTGCTGACAAATCTCTCGTATGGGGCGAGTCTACCCATTCTACTAAAATGAATAGTAACATTGTAAATAATCAAATTTTACTATTAAATTGTTATTTTAGTTACTATATAGGATATTTATGAAGTAAAATTCATAACTTTATTATATATTCCATTTTTTTTATTCATAAAATAACACAATTTGAGTATTTGATCGATTATCACATTTTGATCACAGTTTTGTTTTTATAATCATTAACATTATAAAATAACATTTTTTTGATTATTGTTGATAAAAATAAATTAAAATTAATATAAATTTGAAATTAAATAATTAATAAATAATAATAATTAAAGATTATTAACAGAATCGAAAATCAAACATTGGGAATCATGAAAAATCGAACCATCTGTAATAATAAATAATAATTTATTTAACTTGTATTAAATAAAAAAAGTTAATTTTGTAATATAAAAATTGAAAAAATAGGTAAAATAAACATATTTTATATTTACATTTATATTTAGCCTATAAATTTTCTTATTAATGATAAATTTATCAATGCAGAATTAAAATAATATACTCAAATTTATTTAAAATGACTTAATTTTAATATAAAAAAAAATCTACATTATATTATTATGCTTTATTAAAACTAAATACGAATGGGTAGACTCGCCCCGCGAATTCTGGCTTTTTGTTTACAACAGCAAAACTTACATTCTTTTTGTTTCTTTTTCATATAAAATTAATGTAATCTTAGTCTTAGATAAGTTTATCACTTAACCAGAGTGAAAATAATAATAATAATAATATACTTACGGAGCACCAACTAAAAGTTTGCTGATTTTCAATACAAATCTCTCAAAAGACGTTTGAACAGGTCGGTTAAAAAGACACCAAATAAATAAAAACGGATCAAACTACTACAGCGCCATCTTCCTTAGAGTCTGAACTAAGTCCTCCGTCGGTAAAAAAATTTTTATTTGCAAATTAAAATAGTGAAAATTAAATAAAACTAAAATGGGTAGACTTGCCCCTGGATGGGTAGACTTGCCCCGGTTTACGGTACTTTATTTACGTTGCGTTAGAGTTGCACAATGGATTTTAGGCAATGGTCCGGAAAACATCCGCGACGAGGATCCGAAAATGTACCACCCCAATTGCAAAGAAGATGGCTCCCCAACTTCAACAGCCCAGTGACCTGTGCGAGAAGTCGAGCACTTTATGGTAGTTCAGTTTGATGAGGACCAATTCCGTGCACCCTCGGTTTCTAAGCAAATTGATCAAAGTGGTCACCCACGCGCTTATTCACCGCAGTCACTGATGCCACTATTATGTCGGTGTTCTACTTTGAACTATGTCTTTAAAATCAGTCCACTGGGGGACAAAGTCTCGTATTAATTACAAAAGTGCATTTACTAATTGCGATAGTGTATTAAATACCAATTCCAATGCTGTTAACATATATTTGTATTAATTAAATTAACTATAAAACTGGCGTGTATTAATTATTTGTTTTAATAATTAGAGTGTAATTAAATGAAAAATAAAGATGGCTTTAATGCAAAAGACAGGAAAAATAAATTATATTATACGATATAATGTTTGGCTTCTCCAAAAATTTAAAAAAAACTTTTTTCCTTCAATTTTCAAATGTGTATTTATCACATTTTTTCAGTCGAACTAGTTGGTGTCTCTCTTTATAAAAAGAAATTTGACGAAGACCTACAACGTAGTTATTTTTACACCCCTATTCTATCATTCAGTTTACTGAGAAACAATTTCCAAGATTACAAACCTCTATATTTCAATTTAAGATTCCTTATAGCGCAACAAACCGTGTGATTTATTTTATTTATTAAGGTTTCAAAATGAATTTGCGCGATATCAAATTCAAAGACGCACATAAACTACAAGGATAGAAACTAGTAAATTAAACCCATGAATATTTATGGCTTTTCTGCTAACCTTCTTTAAACTCAATCTTCATTGCTGAAACATGCAGTGGAAATTATTAATACCTTGCTATCGTTATGACGAGAGCTCATCTGACAAGGGTACTGCATATTCAAATGAGAAAATATTCCATGCGTTACCTGAAAACCACGCAATTTGCATTTTGCGTGGTTCTTTTAAACTCGGAAAATCTCCCAGATTGAGCTACAAACTTTCTTAGAATAGAAAGAGAGGTTTATCAGGCCTCAGAATTACGAGTATTGTATACGAGGGACTAGGATTGTATTATAGACTAAAACCTGATTGAAACTGTATTTATATTTGTTGATTTAGATGGAATTTTAGGGGAATGTAAGTAAACAAGGAGGGAAATGTGTGGAAACGTTTAGCTGCATTTATAAAGAATTATGTTTCTTTTTACATTGGATGGAATATAGAGGAATATGGTTCATTCTTCATTGTATGGAATATATAATTATGTTTTTTACTGCATTGGTGTATAAAAATTATATTTCCTGCTAATATGGTACTGGCAAAATTGTTACGCTACATGTTCTCCTGGAATATAAAAATTATGTTTCTTTCTACATTGGATGGAATATAAAAATTATGTTCCTTTCTAATGTGGTTAAAGAAAAATTGTTAACCTAAAAATTACATGTTCAGCATAGTATTCTATTGTATGAGAAAATTCAGTTTATATTTGCGAATTTAGCTGAAATTTTAGGGGAATGTAAGTAAACAAGGAGGGAAATGTTTAGCTACATTGGAAGGAATATAAAAATTATGTTTCATTCTTCATTGGATGGAATATAGAATTATGTTTCTTACTGCATTGGTACATAAAAATTATGTTTCTTGCTAATAGGGTTCTGGCAATATTGTTACACTACATGCTCACATGGAATATAAAAATTATGTTCCTTTCTAATGTGGTTAAGGAAAAATTGTTAACCTAAAAACTACATGATCAGCATTTAATTCTATTGTATGAGGAAATGCAGTTCATTTATATTTGCTGATTGTATTTATATTTGCTGATTTATCTGAAATTTTAGGGGAAAGTAAGTAAACAAAGAGGGAAATGTGCAGAAAAGTTTGGCTACATTGGATGGAATGAAAAAATTATGTTTCTTTTCACATTGGATAGAATATAAGAGAATATGTTTCATTCTTCATTGGATTGAATATAAAATTATGTGTCTTACGGCAGTGGTATAGAAAAATTATGTTTCTAGCTAATGTGGTTCGGAAAAATTGTTACACTACATGTTCACATGGAAAATAAAAATTAAGTTTCTTTCTACATTGGAATATAAAAAATTGTCTTTCTTTTTACATTGGATGGAATATAAAAATTATGTTCCTTTCTATTGTAGTTAAGGAAACATTGACCTGAAAACTACATGATCAGCATATTATTTTATTGTATTCAGTTCCAGAAATTTGCTTTCTGAAAGAAATTCAATACATTTAGAAATTAAATTTAAAAAAATTAAGCGCATGTTTTTAACTTTTTTAGAACATTAGCTGCCACGAGATACGTATATCGTGTCTCAGATACATTTTTTTAAGCATTGTGGCAGCTAACGTGCAAACGTGTTAACATGTTGGTTAACGTGTAGGAAAAATGTGATGTAAAGTAAATCAGAACACTTTTTTAGTAGCTCTCTTTTAATCTATTTTATCTCCTAGACAAAACTCGTAAGCAAATAAAAAATGTAACTAGAATTGGAAAAAGTCCATAGTGTTTTAGTCATATCATTGATAGTTAGATTGGTAAATTGTTAAAATATTCTTAGTTCCAGAAATTTGCAGATTTTAAATTAGTATTTTCCAATTCACCAAAAAACACAATTCTAGAAGAAATAAATGGACAATTCTATGTCCACTTCTCTTACTTTAATTTTGAAACTGTATAAATAAAAAAAAAATTTGATAAATCTATAAGAACAGCATCTTTAAACGAAGATTTCAGATTTCAAAACTATTAAAATATATTTGATTGCCATGATATAAGTTTTCAAAAATCATTTTGTCGAAACAGTTACGAACATGGCACCTGCTAATAAATAAAAGAAACTACCAAAATAACTGTACTTAAGTCACTCACATTTCTTATAAATAGGTATTCTTAAAGGTGATAAAGTTTATTCGTTTTTCTTTTCCTTTTTTTTTTTGCTGAAATTTTTGGCTCAAAGAGAAATATACTTAAAAAGTATAATAACGCATAAAATACAGTGCATTTTAATGTCTACAATTGATAACGTACTTCATTAGATCCAAAAAAATGATTTTTGTTTTTAATGAAATATTGTTTTACTTTTGAAAATTTTCTTCAGATTCATCTTACGATTCAGATTCAACTATATCTAGAAAGAACAATTCTCAGAATTTAATATTGCTATTTTAAGTTTTAGTTTAACTATATCACGTTAACTTTTCGTTAAAACTATTACTCTTAGGAATTCCAGTGTACTGTGTTAAATCCTAACTCGCTTTCTTTGCAATTTTTTTTAGTAGAAAGAAACCCTATCAAGCTTTTTTTCCAGTTAGTTTTGGTAGAAAGAATATCATGGTATTAGGTTTTGTACATAAAAAGGAAATTTTCTTTTCAGTTAACAAAATTTCATTCTTTAGTAGTAGTAGTAGTAGTAGTAGTACCTTATTTACGTCACTCTAGAGGTGCACAATGGCTCCTCCTGGTTCACCAACCTGGTTCAAGTGGACTGAAAATACAATTCTTGGAATTTAGTATGATTATTTTAAGTTTTAATTGAACTAAATCACATCATTTTTTCTTCCAAATTATTACTTTCAGGAATTCTAGATTACGACGTAAATCTCTACATCTTTTTTTAAATTTTTTTTTAAGTTTTGTCAGAGAGAAAAACATACTAATTGTATTTATAAAAATATTGCACATCAAAGGAAAGATCATTTTCGTTTCACAAAATTTCATTCAGATTCTTCTCCCCTATTAGATTCACCAAGTTATCTTAAAAAGAGCATTTTGTTTTGTCTTTAGTACGTTTCCTTTAAATTTTAATAAAATTACATCACATTTTTTTTGTTCTAATTATTACTTTTTTGTTTTTTTTTAAACTTCTGTTGCACTGATTAAACTTTCAACGGTTTTTTTCCCGGTCAGGTTTGACCGAAGACGAAACACACTTAAGTCATTTACAAAAGCTAATGCATCTCCATTGTGCATGATATATATTTAGTTCTATTCAGAGATTCTCATGAGAGAGCCCTAAAGAGAATGAAGACATTGTGTCAGAATGCATTAGCTCCTTCAACTGTGTAAGTCAAGTGCATTGTGATTCGTTTCATTACACGTGGACTAATCTTTCTTTAATGCAAGGAAACGACATAATAATCTGATAATGATGAGAATGATAATTTTAAAGTTGACCAGAATATTATAAAATGGTAATACTGCTATTGTTGTAATTTCTAAAATGAAATTTTTAAAAAATGTTTTTGTGAGGTCAGAAAACATTTAATGCATTTTCTTGAAGTGTCTTCTTGATAGCATTAGTGTTTAATAAGACTATATCACATAAACTCTTAGTTTCGAAGTAGCTTTTAATAGCTTTAGTACTTGAGTGAGTTCGAAGATAGGGTCGTATTTAGTCACTTTAGTTAGGTTTTTCAATATATCAACATCGACTATTTTTATATTTATCGAATCGAATTTTTTTCCAAACATTTCCATATACGGCAACAAATATTGTCCTAATTTTATTCTACGTTCACAGCGCCATCTGTACGTCAAACTACAAAGACCTATATATTAATATGGAACGTTTTTATTAGAGAATCATGATCTGCAATTAGTAAATTAAAGTTCTCATTTAAGTTTTTGTAGTTGCTAACTGAAGGTGAGGTTGTCTATGGGAACGGGAAGGGTGAGTATGCTACTGTTAAGTGAATATTTTGAAAATATTTGACATTTGTGATTTTAGATTTCTGATCCGATGCATAAACCTCGAGAGATTTGATCATTTTATTAATTTAGGACTTACAAACTGCATACTAAAATTTATTATTTTAGTTTAAACACTTAACTACCCTCAATCACATTACAATTCACATCGATCAAAGTAAGAATTTTTCCTAAATTTCAATTTGAATTTAGCAATGAACAAAACTCACTCCGTTTATAATTTGCTTCATTGCTGTATGGATTAAAAAAGAAAACTAAACATTTCCCTCTCGTCATTAAAAAGGTTAACTTTTTTATCTTTTTTTAAGGGTTAACTTTTAAAACATTTTAACTTTTAAATGATATTAACTTTCAAAAAAGGTTTACTTTTTTAAAAGATTAAGTGTTTTTTATTGTATGAATAAATGTGAGGTTTCTTTGAAGTTCTCGTTTGAAAGTTTTTGAATAATATGAAAAATAATAATAATAAGTTACGATTGATGCTTGGGGTACCTTGCATGCCATAACATTGATTCATTTCCTCTTTATATATATATATATATATATATATATAATTGGGATCATGTTTTTTGACCATTTTGTAAATTTTCAAAGGGTGGTTCATACACAATCACTTCTTTTCGGCGTTATTTGGTTCGAGAACAGCTTCAAAAATACGGAATTTCATTAATGAAAATAAATTTTATACATTAAAAATGTGCACTCTCATGGAAAGAGCATTACCACAAAATATTTAAAGAATAGAAACAGATGAACCAAATAAAAGAAAAATTAAATATTCTTTAAATGTTCTTATCAAAAAGAGTGCAGAAATTAAACCTGCATTTTCTCAATTAAAGTGCAGAGTCTTAGTTTAAGTGCAGAAATAAAACGCGCAAGAAGCAAATATTCAGGCTAACAGAAATTATGAAAAATTGAAGAAATATAATATTACACCGTCAGGGGCAATGTTAAACATGAATATTTATTCGTCCAAACGGCATTTCAATTGCAAGGCTTTTGAATCTATTACATTTTAATTTTAAAGCATCTTAATACCAACTATTAATATTATTATTCATAATAATAATAATAATAATCAATTTCTAATATCCTTTTTGTTAACGAATTTCAAATTCTCTAATTTTATGTTATTAGCGTTAAAATGAAAATATAACAAACTATGTAACGAAATATCAGTACTCATCAGTTATTTGTACTATGAAGTAGAGTTCGCCATTAAATAATACAACACAAGGTTCTCACTTACACATGTCAACGGTTACCGATATTACTCAAAGATGCATCGAATATGATAATATCGTGAGTATCACACAAAGGCATTATTATACAATTTATGATACCATAATTAAACCATATATTTAATCATACAATTTTAAACCTTAAAATGGTTGAAATTCTTTTTAAAAAGACGGACCACCTAGTCGCCGGAAGCGGCTGGTACGTCTCCAAGAATGTATAGCAATTTCAGCTAACAATACACTGAATAGCGTTTTTCCAAGCTCTTTTGTCTCTTTGTGCCGGAGTTGTGGGAGTTTTATAAGCTTATTACTCAAGTCCAAACTTGTTTTAAAGTCCCATTTTTTCTCTTAAATCTAAAACGACAACAACTAAAGGAAATAAGTGAGTGGAAGTCTATTTCAGTCTGAAAATCCAAAACACTCCAACGAAAGATTTTTGAAGAAAAAAAACGTGTTTCTTCTGTTTTTCACTCTTACTTTGAGTTCTTTGGTGGGAGTTTTGTAAGGATTTCTTCTTAGGACATGCCCGTGGGGAACTGGAACAAAAGCTTTTGTATTCTTTCTTTCATCCCATTCTTTGTCTCCCGGGAACTTTAGTTTAGTAAAGCTCGGAGCAATGGGCAGAGTGTTATTTAAAATTAAATTTTAACAAAACCAGATAATATTCAGGCAAATTTTGTATAAAGGATAAAATCCAAGTAAATATAAAGTGATGATACGAAGGAATAAGAAAATGTTTCTTTGAAGACAACTTAGTTTCTACAGTTATTGCAATCTAATTTTTAGATTCACTACTTATAATGGGATCTGAAAAAAACGAGGACAATTTTTTTTCTGTTTAATAATTCTTTTCTATGACTATAAATAACGGCAATTTTAAAACTGATAAAAGATAATAACTCACATTTATGCAGTATTTTTGGTTGTGTTTATTTAAATGCACAAGAACCGGATGCGGCTGTGCTGCACAAAACTCTGGTTAAAAAAATTTAATTATTAAGTTAATAAACTCAAAAGAGAAGTAAATTGAGTTTTAATATATCAATGAATTAAGATCGGAAAAAAGGCAATAAATGGGGAAGGGTCTGTAACTCATTTCGTTGTCGAGGATCTAAGGCCTTACTACATAAGAAAAGTAAGTTGCTTATTGGCTGTAGTCAGAGTGATTACTGGTGTTGCAATTATTGAGCAAGGCAGTTAATCTTCTGGAAACAAGAAGTACAGTTAATTAGCTGGAAAAACGAAACGGATTTTAACTTGATGGCTTTTAACAGCGAAACGTATTGCTACCACTGTCTCCTCACTTACTTATTGGGGAGTCTGTTCCATTGAAACAGCCAAGCCTCTTCTATTATAGCGTATACCACTTTTACACCAGTAGTGTCATAGGACATCCCCTGATACTCTGTTGGACTATAAATGCGACTGAGGAACCCAGACTGCTTTGGCCAAATTTGCAAGTGGCCATCTTAAGTGTCTTACTTTTGAAGGAGGCAGAAAGATCTTCCCTACTTGCAAAAAATGCTGTATTCAGCCAGCTTCACCTAAGCTTATTCTGGTTTGCCTTGAACTTTCTAAAGTGAATCTTACCTCAGATCACCTTTCTTTCTAATGATTAGTGATCTCTTGGAGCTTATATGACATATGTTGGCTTAAAGAGGATCAGCAACAACACAACAACAATATCGTTCGAATCTTAGATTTGATGCCCGTGTCTCTTAAATATCATGTTACTACTTTGTAAATGGTTTGTTGGTTGTTGTCGTGTCATGGACAAAAAATAATTTTAAATGTTATCTAAGGTCCTATATATAACATCTGCTATTTGAAGGCAATTTTCTTCTTATAAGTCCACTCACGGATTGTCACTTATTTGCTGCAATTGTGCCAGTATAGCGGGACAGTTGAAAAGATGTATGGGGTATAGTTCTATGTCTGGGCAATTTTACAGAGGCTGTAAGTCCTTGTCCCGTCACCATGAATCTTCATCCCCCTTAAGTGTCCTGTCCGGAGTCTTGTTAGTGTGCTTGTGAGAGTTCTATTGATACTGATTTCAGGGATTTGGTGCTTGATTTGGATTTTCCTATCATTGAATTTTGCCTTAGTCACTGAATACTACTTTGTAAATAAAATGTATATAGCTTTTATTTATTCTGCTATCTTATTATTTAACTGTCTTCCTACCAAATCGATGTAACAAACTCAAATCTCAATTGGCTTATAAAGCATGCGTCTATTTTCTAAAAGGTCGATATTAAATTATATAAAAACAGCTATTACGTGAATCAGAAGAAATTTTTTTTTCAAGGATATGTGTGCTTTCGTGCGTCTCTGTAAACTATAGTAAGAGTGTTAGAACTCAAATGGGATGTACTTCCTCATCCACTATATTAACAGACTTTCATATTTCCAGCTATTCTATTATTACAAACTTGTTTCAAAGAGTTATATGAAATAATCTTCAAGTGTCTTTCTATATTACGTTCGGACTATCTTGCTATGTTACCCATTAATCCATGATCTTGTGTTTGTACCATTAACTTTTAAATATCATCGTCTTTGTCATAATTAGATATATTTTCATAAAAATTCAGCATACTTTGTTACCCTATTCCTTGAATTGACTGCAAATATGCGTTTCTTCCTTAACTATAAAGCGTGGGTGTATTTATTTTTTATATGATCGCCAAGGATATAGTTAATTTTTTTATTAAGCAAGAAATATATTAAGATCCAATTTATAGCTTTGATAAGAACAAAGAAACCAGACAGATAAGGAATTTTCAACCATTAGCCCGTGTTCAAAACTCAGTAGTGAAAACGGAGAGCTGACATTTTTCCTTTTTTTCCCCCTTATCTTCCTGACAGTGATTTGTACTTTCTTTCGTATTAAAGAGAAATGGACTCCCTATTAATTGGATTCTTTTGTGAAAGCTTTGAGATGTAATGTGGATTGACATTGTCCCGTGTCTTCGTTTTGTTGGTACCCTCTTCTGTTCGGAACTTTTCTCCTTTTATCAGCACAACTATTGAGAATAGAACTCAATGACCCCGACATGTTGTCAAGTGACAAAACGACTCCAGCAGACGAATGTCAAGTTTTTCGAGATTTTCGTTTTTCTGCTCAAACATCTTTTTTTATTTGGAGTAGAAAAGATCATAACAGAATCAATTTAGCCAATATTAATTTTATCCTCGATATTGCTTGCTGGAGTAAAGGTATGGTTTTGTTCTTTGGATAAAAGGAATTGCCCTGTCTGTTTTCGTATATGGTGGTAGATTGGATAAATTGAAAACAAATAAAAATGTTTTTACAATAACACCGACAGTTATATATTTTATAAAAGTCGCTGAATAACTGAGCCAATTTTGGGGTTCACGACTGCCAGTGTTCAACTCCATAGTCTTGTAATTTTAAAACCAATCCAGAAGACAAGGGAACTGTATCAAATGTGGGGAGAAATTTACCTACCTTCATGGTAGAATTTTTTGATGGAACTTACCTACATTTCTGTCACATATAGAGGAAAATCATGAAAACCTCCTAGGGTTAGTCTGATGACAAGGGGAATCTAACCCATGATTGGTTTGCCACTGAAGATATTTCACGTCAGCTTTGAGGTTGGTTCGACCCGGGTGTGGAATTCGTATCGACAAACCATCACTTGGATTTGAACCCATCTAAAGTGGCTCCAAATAGTTAAATAAAAAAATAGTTTAAGTAAAATTTCAAACCATATTCAAAGCATATTTTTAATTAACACTTCAGCACTTCCTCATTGTTAGTCGCATTCTATTTAATAGTTTAAGATTTTTTCTAAAACCAAAAATATAACAATTTCATTTTTAAAGCAAAATTGATTGGTGTGGTGATTATAATAACGTAAGAACTGAAATCGGCTTTTACTGCTTCAAATTAAATAGATTTTACTTAATTTAGGTATTCAGAATAAGTGGAGCTATGACCTAGATCTGTTATGAAACAGAAGAAAATGTTCCTTAGACCGGAAATTACCTAACTTGGAGCAAATAACATAACACTGTTGATTTTCCTGTCAGAAAATAAGCGTTATTGTCTTTTATTTAATAAAAAACAGTGATCAGCAAGAAAATGTTTAAGTGTAGAAACAAAAAAGTGTCGAAAAAGTGTTAAGTCAAAAAAGAGACGAAATCATGTTTTTTAAACATAGTTTCTACCAATGTTGTGAGAAACTGTTTTAAACTAATGAGTCTATTAGAAGAGATGACTCCGCGTTTTTGGAAGCATGGTAATCCTTATTAAAACTCAAATAGGAAACAATTTGGAAATTTCATCATGGTTTGGAGACAAAACTCTCTACCACACACGGGTTCCTTGAATTGAATTAAAAAAAAGCATGGAGAGATTCCAACGCAAATTCTGTATGAATTCAATTATTCCGATCATAGCTTCGTTTCCTATCTAAGTAATGATCCTAACAGCTGATTCAGATAGAATTCTTCCACCGTCATAGGATCTTTTTCGATTGACCCAGACATGTTGTTAAAAGGTTATGAGCTGACGCGGAATTTCATCTTTTAGGAAGAAATTTCCATATGCTAATTTAAAGTCCCTTCCACTTAAATAAAATTAAATCTTGTTTAAGTTCATTTACTATATCTTTATGCCTATGCCAGATATTTATAAGGCTTCTGATTACAATAAGGAATTTGCTAATTTGTAGTAATATGGAATGGTCGAAATGTTCCTTAATCCTGGCAATTTTGCATAATTTCAACAAACTTCAACTTGCTGTTAATTTTTGCTGATATTTATTGATGTAATAATTTTTCTGATTCCTCTTTTTTTATTCTTGTTGCTTTATTTATATAACAAATACCTGAAAATACGTATCGTATAAAAATTTCGTGAGTTAGAGTTAAAAAACAAACTTGACGCTTTTTAATTCGAAGATGTAACAACACATGAATGGCTCAATTTTAAAAATGGTTAAAAGCGCATTTGGAATTTTTGTTCTCCATTTTTCATTAATAAATGTAATTAACTTATGCATAAACTTAATGTTTATGTGCAAGTACGCTTTTGTGCAAACTATTGCATGAGAAAGAAATAAAAAATTGTAAGTAATACAATTAAAAGTAATAAAAAAATTATTCTTTAGTTTAACACATAAATGCCACACATGAAAGACTATCATAGGTAAGTTTTGATAATTTCCGTGTTTTGTTAACCGAAAATCACTCTTTCAGTATAAAGCTTCATGATTGGCTCATTTCTGCAAAATTTATATTTAGAATCTTTATGGTTCAATGTATTTTCTTTGATTAGTAAATTACAAAAGAAACACACTGTTAGTAGAATATTTTTGGTATAATGAAATAATCGTATTGCAGATTGTAATCATCTGGAATCAACTGTGAAAATGTTGCAAAATCATAATTAAAAACCTGTCATAATAAATCTTAAACTTATTTTC